>NC_053028.1:373495074-373795074 GCF_003073215.2 Triticum urartu | reverse complement strand
TAGAGGGCTGCGGCGTTCAAGGAAGATCCAGATGCCCAGGGTGACGACCACGCTCGAGGCGGGGCCGCCGGACGGGGCTGCGGACGGCGAGGCAGTCGTGGCAGAGGCGGTCGTCGAAGGGGGTGCCTGCATCATCTCCATCTCCGTCGCCATCTCCTCCGCCAACTCCTCCTGCTTTGCCAAGCGGCCATGTCGGGGACTCAGCGCTCGAGTTTATCCTGCAGCTGCGTGGGCCACTGCGCCGCCGCGTTCGTATTCCCCGGGCATTCGTGAGGGTGCTGGAGATCGACCAGCCACCGCGGCTGAGGCTTCACATGAAGGGGTGTTGCCATGGCGACATGTGGGTGAACACAGGGTTCCCCGCCCCTCAAGTGATGCACCTTTGCTGGGGCTGGAAAACCTTTGCACGTGCCCATTGCTTAATGGATGGACACATCCTCTTCTTTGAGCTAGCGAAGAGCGATTTGCTCTCCGTTAAGGTCTTCGGGCGCTCGGGACATAGGATAGGGTGCTGTGCGGAGAGCTTGACCGATGGCGAAAGCTCCACTTCGGGCGAGAGTGACGAGGAGGACAACGACAACGACGACGAGGGTAGTGGGCGGGAGGATGACTGGTCCGACTAGGCGTTGGGCACACCATTCCTGGGTGATGTCGGTAGCACCATCATATGCATCGCCAGCTCCTTGAACTTCTCGGGTTCGTCGCCTTGGGCGGCTGGCGTTGGAGAGATGGGGAAGACCAAGAAGGTGGGTGGCGGGCCATCATGTTGGAGTACGATGGCCTCGACGCCTTCGTCGCGTATTGCCAGACCGCTGCCTCATCTTTCGGCTCTTCCTCCGGCAGCGTCATCACCGGCCTCCTTCCGGACGATCGCCGATATGTTCTCTTGGCGCTTCTGCTTATCGTACCTCGCCTAGGCACTCCTTTTTCCCTTCCGCGATCTTGTTCAGTTTCCTGAGGAGAGGGACAAGAAAGGGATTACGGGCATCTTATCTCTTTTTAGTTTTTAAGCATATGGGCCTTTGTAAGATTTAAATCTCGTAACCCCCTTGCTCATGTATGCATTCCGTATGAATTGTACTTGTAAACAATGTATTAATGAGGAGAATGGTGTTTGTCGGGTCTTGTTTGCACGTGGGCGAGGGCCACACCAAGGAACGAGTCCTCGTTATCTTAAGATAAACACTGCACCCCGGCAACAGGCCTTGCCGTTTTTCTGCTCTATAGCTCGGCTACACTCACGCCCTTGGCGGAGGTAAGGGCTGAGTACGATTAGGCCCTTCGCTCATCCCCTTCCCATCGCACTACAACCAAGTTCCGGCCCAAAGTGAGGTTCTCGAACACGGGACAGAGGGAGCAAGATGGTATGAGAGCGAGCGAAGTCTGGTACGTTCAAGTTTCATACGGAGGCATAGAGCGGGGAAAGAAACTTATCTGATGTCGCAGCCCCCGGCAACCTTGGCTTGCCGTGATCGGATCTTTAGACCTGCAGCCCCGGCGACCTTGGCTTGTCGGGGTCGGGGCATCAGCCTGTTCTCTTTCTTCCAAAATAGCTCAGCAGAAATGTCCACGCACCCTGCGAACCAAAAAGGACGGGACGGAACCTAGAGATGCATACTCGACCTCTATGCTATGGGTTAGTTGCCGCCAAGCACTATCAACCCTAATACAGAGAGAGACTCAACCTAGCATGCATGCTAAAACTTAGGGCGCCAACACTTCATTTATTTATGCTCAGGGTCTGTGTCTGGCTTTGTACAAAGGGTTACATGCCTTGCTGGCAAGGCTTGTACAAAAGGTGGTTTGCCGGGGAGCCCGTCAACCGCGCCTTATGGGTAAAACTTGCGAAGATGTTCGATGTTCCAGGAGTTGCTCACTGGCATACCATCTTCGGTCTCCAGGCGGACTGCGCCGGGCCTGGTGACTCGTATTACCCGATAAGGGCCTTCCCACTTTGGCGTCAACTTGTTGGAATTCTTGGCCAACTGAATGTGTCGAAGAACAAGGTCGCCTTCCTTAAAGCTTCGGGCATGAACCTTGCGGCTATGATAGCGGCACAAGGCTTGCTGGTAGCGTGTAGCTCGCAGAGCTGCCCGAAGACGATCTTCCTCAAGGAGCGTTGCGTCATCTTGCCGCAACTTCTCTTGCTCAAGCTCATCATAAGCGAGCACTCGAGGTGACCCGTGCGTGAGTTCCATGGGGATAACTGCTTCTTCCCCGTAAATGAGGGAGAAAGGGGTCTGGCCGGTGGCTCGATTTGGTGTCGTTCTGATTGACCAAAGAATCGATGGCAATTCATCAATCCATCGCCGTCCGCACTGGTGTAGCCTGTCAAAAGTTCTTGTTCGGAGGCCTCGCAATACTTCAGCATTCCCCCTCTCAGCTTGGCCATTGCTTCGTGGGTTTGCAACAGAAGCAAAACAAACCTTGCTGCCGAGGTCCTGGATGTACTGCATGAAGGTGCGGCTCGTGAACTGTGTGGCATTGCCGGTGATGACTCTATTTGGCACACCAAAACAGCAGACTAGTCCCTTGAAGAACTTGATGGCCGACTGTGATGTCACCTTTCTCACCGCCTCCACCTCCGGCCACTTTGTGAACTTGTCGATTGCGACGTACAAGTACTCCAAGCCCCCGACAGCACGGGGAAAGGGGCCTAGTATGTCGAGCCCCTAGACCGAGAATGGCAGGAAAGAGGGATTGTCTGGTGAGCTTGAGCTGGTTGATGATGCTTCTTTGAATGGAACTGGCACGCTTCACACTTGGTTACTAAGGCCGTCGCATCCTGGAGGGTAGTGGGCCAGAAGAAACCTTGCCAGAATGCCTTGCCGGCAAGGGCCCTTGACCCTATGTGGGAGCCACATATGCCTCTGTGGATCTCTGCCAACACCTCCAGTCCTTCCTCCCGAGGAATGCACTTCAATTTCACACCGTTCGGTATTTTTCTGTACAGAACATCGTTGACGAACTGATACATGGCAGATCGACGGGCTACTTTCTCCGCCTCTTCCTGCTCCTCACGAAGTTCCCCTATTTGGAGGAATCGGATGGTATGCTGTGCCCATGCCGGAGCCTGAGGCTTGACAACAAGGGCTAAAGGCATTTCTTCTGCCATGGGAGCGGCCGTCTCTACAGCCATGGCTTGATGCCCTGCCGGAGTCTGTTGCCCCATGGCAGGCCCAGTGTCCATGGCAACGTCTTTGCCAGCAGCTCCTGGGAGCTCGGCGGGAAGGTTCTTGCTGGGGCCTTATTTCCTTTGCTTGTTCTACCCCGACGATGGTTCAACGGATGGTTGAGTTAATCGAAGCACAAGAGTACCTGGTTCCACAGGCAATTTGAAGGCAGCGTGTTTCGACAAGTAGTCGGCGATGTCGTTCTCCACTCGGGGAACATGCTCTTCCGGCTTCCTCACTTCATCTATGTAGGCCTCCATCAATGGGTTTGATAATCTTTGTTAACTTTCTTGATGACAAGCTGTGAATCACCCCTGATGATGATCTTCTTGATTCCATGGTCTGCCGCGATCCTGAGACCGGCAAGCAACCCCTTGTATTCAGCAGTGTTGTTTGTTGACATCTCCCTGGGGAAGTGCATCTGGACTACATACTTGAGGTGCTCCCTGGTGGGCGCGACGAGCAGCACACCAGCACCGGCGCCTTGAAGCAAGAAAGCCCCGTCAAAGTACATAATCCAGTCACGACTTGTTTCCTTGCCGGGGAGAGTGGTCTCTTAAATCTCTCTATCAGGCGTTGAGGTCCATTCCGCAATGAACTCCACCAAGACTCTACTCTAAATTGTCGAAGTGCTTTCAAACTTCAAACCAAAGCTTGACAGTTCCAAAGCCCATTCCACAATGCTCCCGGTTGCGTCTGGGTTATACAATATCCTTTGCAACGGGAAGTGGGTGATGATGGTGATTTCGTGTGCTTGGAAGTAATGACGCGGCATCCTCGAGGCCATAAAGAGGCCGAAGAGCAATTTCTGCACACCGGAGTACCTTGACCTAGCCCCCTGCAAGAGGGAGCTGATGAAGTAAATCGGGTGCTGCATCATCTTCTTCTTCTGCACTATTCATTTGGTTGCATCGCTTCTGCTTCGCCAGCGCCAGACTCTGCCAGGGGCCTTGCCTTACCGGCACCAGGCCCTACCAGGGGGAGCTCTGGTCTGCCATCTGCCGGCCCTGCTATTGCCATTGCCTCTTCGTCGACCTCCCTCTGTGCCACTAGCGCGGCGCTAACCACTTGGTTCGTTGCCGCTAGATATAGCAACAACGGTTCTTGTGGTTTAGGCGCAACCAGTATTGGCGTAGAGGAGAGGTACTTCTTCAAATCCTGCGGGGCCGCCTCGGCCTTTGGGGTCCATTCCATTGGGGCCGCCTTTTTCAAGATTTTGAAAAAGGGAAGGGCACGTTCAGTAGACTTGGAGATGAATCTGCTCATGGCGGCAACGCAGCCAGCGAGCCGACGTACATCCTTGATCCACCTAGCTGCCTTGATCTGCTCAATGGCCTTGATCTTGTCTGGATTCTCCTCGATCCCATGCTATGACACAAAGAATCCGAGAAGTTTGCCGGACGGAACGCCGAAGACACACTTCTCAAGATTCAGCTTGAGGTTGATCTTGCGCAAATTTGCAAATGTCTCTTCCAAATCTTGTACGACTGTTGCCCTGTCCTTGGTTTTGACCACTACGTCATCCATATAAGCTTCTATGTTTCTATGTAGCTGGGGCTCAAAACCAATTTGGACTGCTCTTGCAAACGTTGAGCCAGCACTCTTCAACCCAAAAGGCATTCGTAAGAAACAATACGTAGCACATGGGGTGATGAATGATGTCTTCTCTTCATCTTCTCTAGTCATGTAGATCTGGTGGTATCCCGAGTTGGTGTCAAGGAACGATAACAAGTCACACCCGGCCATGGAGTCAACAATCTGGTCAATGCGCGGCAACGGGAAAGGGTCCTTCGGACATGCCTTATTGATATCTGTGTAATCAATACACAGCCTCCACTTCCCATTTGCCTTGCGCACCACCACCGGATTGGCCAACCATGTCGGATCAACTACTCCCCTCACCAAGCCTGCCGCTTCTAACTTCCTGATCTCCTCCATGATGAACTCCTGCCGTTCCAAATCTTGCTTCCCGACCTTCTGCTTGACGGGTCGCGCATGAGGACAGATAGCAAGATGGTGTTCAATCACCTTCCTAGGAACGTCAGGATATGTCGGATGCTCGCCATGAAAACACATCGACATTCACTCGCAGGAAGGTGACGAGCACGCCTTCCTATTTGTTGTCAAGGGATGAGCTTATGGTGAAGGCCCCTCCCATGCCATACTCCTTGATGGACACCTTCTTGGTCTCTGGTGGTGCAGCTCTAGATTTCTTGCTCTTTCCAGTGGAGCCGTCTGGCACGTCCTTGACGGGAGGACAACACTCCGAAGAGGTGGGCTTGCCAGAGTGAGTGCGAGAGGTCTTGCCGGTCTTCTTCCCTCCCGGGGCTTCGGTGGCAGGAACAAGTGCCTTGGCGGCAGTCACTGCATCTGTCTCCTGGTAGAGTTGGTCAGTGCAGATCAGCGCATCCTTCTTGTCGGAGGGGACAGTGATGATAGTCATCGGCCCAGGCATCTTCAGCATGTTGTAGGCGTAATGTGAGGCCTCCATGAGCTTAGCTAGCGTCGGGCGGCCGAGCATCTCATTGTAGGGCAAGGGGATCTGGGCTACATCGAAAAATCCTCTCAGTCCTGTAGTTTAACTCGCCTCCAAATGTCACGGGCAGCGTGATCTTACCCTTCGGCTGACTCCTTCCCGGATTGACCCCTTGAAATGTGCCCGTCTCTTCGAGGTCTCCATCAGGAATCTGCAGCCTTTTGATCACAATAGGTGAGATCAAGTTCGGACTGGCCCCGCCGTCAACTAGCATTTTTGTCACCTTGAGGTTGCGTATTGTTGGCGAAACCAACAACGGCAAACACCCGACCGCAGTTGTGCGATCAGGGTGGTCCTCGGTGTAAAAAATGATAGGTGTGCTGGACCACTTCAATGTCTTTCGAGCATCGAATGATGGTTCCGCTGCTATGATCTCACACGCCCACTGCTTGAGCTGGCGCTGAGAGGTGTGCAGCGAGGCGCCACCATTGATGCACATGGCCTCCGTAGCTTTCTGGAACTCATGCTTGCCGGACTCGTCGTCCTCGTCATGACCGTCATCTTCCTACTTCTTGTCGCGGCCTCGGGCGGGCCTCTCTTGCTGGTTATCCTTGCCGCGGTGACCTCCTTGGCCGCCATGCTTCTTGCCGGATCCTTCAGCACCATCCTGACCCTTCTCCTTGTCCCGCCTCTCATATTCAGCTTTTTGCTTCTCAACAAGCAGCTCAACTTGTCGGCAATTCTGGAGGTCGTGGCCCTTGGTGCGGTAGATCTTGTAGTACTGCTTGTCGGAGCCTCTTGGCTTGTCGGCAGCTGCCAAGGCCCGGCAAGTAGCACACCCGGCAATTTCCTTGTCGGGTTCGTCTGCCTTGGCCTTGGCAGCACCGGTGTCCTCAGATCCCTCGATGGCAAGCACAGTCTTTCCCTTGCGCTTCCTGTTGCGGTGCCGGCCTTTCTTCATCGAGGTGGCTGTGTCTTCGTCTGTGGAGTCGGTCTCCGCACCGGCGTCCTCGCCGAGGTACTTCCTCCCCTCTTCAGCTCGAGCACATCTATCGGCCAGAACATAAATTTCAGCCACATCTTTGACCTTGTTCGTTGCCAGCTCTTCACGCATCTTGCGGTTGCGCACATTCTGATGGAATGCTCTGATCACGGTAGCAGGATGAACATCTGGGATGTTGTACTGCACCCGGCTGAACCTCTGTATGTACTTGCGTAGGTTTTAACCTTCCTTTTGGGGGATGATATGCAAATCGCTTGCCTGGCCATGAGCTTGGTGGCCTCCAGTGAAGGCGCCAACGAACTCATGACACAAATCTGGCCAAGAAGAAATGGAATCCACCGGCAAGTGCATCAACCATGACATGACATTGGGTTTAAGTGCCAACGAGAAGTAATTGGCAAACACCTTTTCATCGCGAGCTCCAGCAGCCTGCATCGCAATGGTGTAGATGCTGAGGAACTCTGACGGGTGGGTCTTGCCACCGTACTTCTCGCCAACATCGGGCCTGAACGTGCGGTGGGAGGGCCACTGGAACTGCCGCAGCTCATGGGTAAAGGCTGGGCAGCCCACCTCATAGGTAGGCCGCTAGAGCCTCCCGATGCTGGGTGGTCCATGGAGGGCCCCGCCCGCCTATCTTACTGGTGGCATGGTTCGCGCCAGCGCTCGATGGTGGTTCGTGCGTCTTCATGGGCTTGCTCCTAAAGAACTTGGCACTGATCGCGGTGGGTCCATGGGTCGGATGATGCTATGGAAATGTTATCCCAAGCGTCATCATGACGGACCGACACCGGCGGTGGCTGGCGTGTGGGAGGAGAGTGCACCGTTGCCACAGCACCTCCGGTCTTTCCACCACTGGCATGCGGTGGCTCGACAGAGCACCGGCCTGAGGGCCCCGCTGGTCGCGGCTCATCTTTGTTGGCAATGCCAACGAGGCTCCGGAAGGTGGCTCTCCACTCGTCATGCTTTTTCGCAGCAGGAGGAAAGTCGAGCAGCAACTGCACGCACACCAAAGCTTCCGCTGGCGTGCGTGGTGGCGAAAGCTGCATGGACCGTGACGCGCTCTGACTTCTAACCACGTTAGAAGGAGCTCTATCACGGCCTTGCGGCTGTGCGCCATTTTTGCCAGCGCCTCGGTGTGCATGCTGGACTCCTACGTCCCGCGAATGAGGCGTAGGACTCTTCCCACGGTGGCACCCGGGGTCACCAGCATGGTGACGCTGCTCGTCGCGCACAATCTGGGAAGAGCGCGTCATAGGCGCCGGCGTAGGCATCCTGGAAGTCGCCGTGCCGCCTATGGGTGGCACGACGCCGCCCATGGAGGGCCCCGAGCCGCCTCCGGGGGGCCCGGCTTCGTCTTTGGATTTGGCGGCTTGCAGCCCGTTGTCTCGCGCACGAACGATATCGCTCGCCAGGCTTTGGCTGTTAGAGTGATGTGGGTGTTCGCGGGCCGCGCCTCGGCTTCCTTCCATGACCGCCCCACCACTCGTCCGCACTGGTACGGGCCTTTCGGCCCCTGATGAACCGATCGCCATGATCGTCATCTTCTTGGGAGCCATGGTGATGAAGAACTGCTAAACTAACTGCTATACCAGATTTTCACAACTGCGCCCCCTACCTGGCGTGCCAAAGATGTCGGTGGAATCGACACCTATGGAATCACTGAGATCCCTTCTACGGTTGGCGGGCGCGGGGTTGTGCAAAGAGCGGGTCTAGTAGCCAGCACAAATATAGTTTACCTAGGTTCGGGCCGCAAGGATGCGTAATGCCCTAGTCCTGTTTTGGTGTATATTTGAGTGTTCTTGAGCTTCTGAACTAGCTGCAGTGCGAGCATAGTCCAAAAGATCCGAATCCTTCTCCAGTACGCCTCGGGCCTCCTTTTATTGTAAAAAAGGGGTCGCCACAGTGGCACACATGAGGTGGAAAGGTGTACAATGTACAAGCTTTATTGCCTGTCATTACGGGACAAGGTGCATTAAATGCGCTCCTTAGGTGTCCCATTTGCTTTATTTGGGGATGGCAATGAGGTCCGTCCCGTCCGTCGTCGTTCCGCCTTGCTCTGACACGCGTCCAGGCCAATGAGGCATGTAGCGCCACGTAAGCTAGCAGGCTGCTAAGATGGCATGGTGGCAGGGTCTTCACGAAGATCTGCATGCCATCCCGCAGGGGCTTGACTAGCTGGATTAGCATCCACATACTGCCACGTGGGTACTTTCCTCAGTTGGTGGGTTGGTCGCTGAGCTGGGGAGGTGACGGGGCGGCAAGGTCTTGTCGTGGTCCTGCATATATTCCCAGCAAGGGTCTTGTTGCGGTGTTGTGATCGCCCTCGGCAAGAGTCTTGCCAGGGCCATGTGAGTGTTTTTGGCAAGGAACCTTGTCGGGGCATCGGGGGCATCCTCGGCAAGGGGGCTTGCGCTTGCCTTGTCTTCTGGTCATCGTCTAGTCTTGTGGGCTCTTTGTCTTCACAAAGATTTGTATGTCACCATGGACATGCCTCCCGAGCCTTGGTTCCAATGTGGTTGATGGTTTTGGAACCCTTGGCTCAAGGGTGGCGCGCTCTGCTGGCGTTGGGCAAGTTGCCTCGGCAAGGCTCTTGCCGGGGCTGCGGAGGGTCTTGCCGCGGGAGTCAACATCGCCCTCTTGGTCTTTGTGTCTCTAGTCTTGGCGTTGTTATGGTTGTCTTGTGTTTTTGCTTCCTCTGCCCCGCTAGGTATGGCCGTAGGTGAGGCTCTAACTATCCGCGCACAAGTGAAGGGGTACAAAAGAGAGTCCCTACTTTTGTGCACCGACACACCCCTTAGGCCTTACAAAATCTAACTAATTTTTTATTATGCATGTCAGTTATTGTACACAATCGTACTAAACATGTAGAGAATAAGAGAAGACCGTTGCGTGGGAATACAATGTCATGCAGATGCCACTCCATGGTGGCCTAAGTGCCCCCCTCTCATCATTCCAGATTGTATTCCAGAGGAAGATAACTGTTCAGATGGGGATTCAGTGGGATCCGACCACTCCTATTTACCACCTGAGGTGTTTTCTCTAACCTGGCATGCTGATGTTGGTCATATCATGCATATGGTGCCTTGCATTGCTTACATTATTCATCTTATATGTCATCAGCTTAGTTTAGATTTGCTTTGTGTGAATGTCACCTGTTTGGTTTCTATATCATAGTCCCACCGTTCCTAAATATTTGTCTTTTTAGAGATTTCAACAAGTGACTACATACAGAGAAAAATGACTGAATCTACACTCTAAAATATGTCTATATACATCCGTATGTAGTAGTCCATTTGAAATCTCTAAAAAGACAAATATTTAGGAACGGAGGGAGTATATGGGAATTATGCAATGCCATCTTCTTTAGCCAGGCATCATATACGTGAATCATGCAATGCCATCCTGTTTAGCCAGTCATCGTATATGTCAATTGTATCGTGCCATATATTTTTTCATAATGTATTCCATTCGTCAACAATGTTTATACATTCATCTACTCTTCCTGTGCATCAGCCATTTGAGTCGGTCCTGGGAAAATCTGGAGTGAAAACAAGGTCTTTTGAGCAGTCAGTGCTACCTATCGATGCATATTTCTTGCTGGTTACAGATAGCTCCTCAGAGGAGGATTCAGAGACAGATCACCAGTCGTATCCCCCCCCCCGAGGTGCATGCTCTAACTTGGCAAGGTTATATTGCTCATATCATGCATATGGTGTCTTGCATTGCCATGCATCTGCTTAGATTAGACATGCTTTTTGTGAATGCCTCCTGTTTGCTTTTTATATCAGATATGTGAATTATGCAATGCCATGTTTTTCAGCCAGTTATCATATATGTGAAATATGCACTGCCATGTAGCCAGGCATCATATATGTGAATTATCTCATGCCATCTTTTTTTCATTACGTATTCCATTTGTCGACAATCTATGTATATTGAACTACTCTTCATGTGTATCAGCCATTTGAGCCGGTTATGGAAAAATCAAGAGTGAAAATAAGGTCTTTAGAGTAGGCAATGGTACCTGTTGAAGCATATATCTTGATGGTTACAGGGAGCTCCTCAGAGGAGGATTCAGAGACAAATGACCAGTCCTATATCCCACCTGAGGTGTATGCTCTAAGTTGCAATGTTTATATTTCTCATGTCATGCATATGGTGTCTTGCATTGCTTAGTTTAGACATCATATGCACAATATTGAATTCCATTTGCTTAGTTTAGAGATCATCCATGCGAGTGCCAGCTGCTTAGTATATGAATCAATTATGTCAATTATATCATGCCATCCTGTATACTTAGACAACATTTATGTGAATTATTTCATCCCAACCTATTTTAGAAAGACATCATATAGTTTTGTAATGTCATCCTGTTTAGATACTCATCATATGTTGAATTATGCCATTATATCATGTTAAGTTATCCATCATATATCTGAAACTGTGTCATGCTATCCTGTTTAGTTAGGCATCATATATGTGAAATTGTGTCATGATGTCTTGTTTGGTTAGACAACATATATGTGAATTGCCACATTGGTCTATCATACAATGTCTGTATGTTCAATTTCTTTTCTTGTTTATCATCATTTGAATTGGAGAGGGGTGATGGCAGTATCTAAGGGAGCAAAAACCTGTTCTTCACAAAAGACAGTGCTACCCATCGATGCAGATAGAACCATGGTTGTACTGGCCCACAAACATGCCCCACCACACATAATCGACACTCTTCCAGATTGCACACTTACACCATTGGGCAGAGAAGCAGCTAAACCCATCTAGCCCCAGCCCTAGCGGATAGTAACCCACTTCTAGTTGACAAAGCACCATGTCCACCACAAGTACCCCCACACGAGCAGTTTGTAAAGCAACAGCAGTGCCCAAAGCACGAAGACCACCACAGCAAACCCAAACTCCACGTTTAAATCAGAAGGCAACTGTTCTCAGGTCAGATTCCATAGCTATGGTCCATAATCCTTTGCTGTTGCATCACTGTATTTACTGATACCAACCACTTTCGAATTTGAAGGATCCAATTGAAACTCCAATGGCCCAACAGGTATGTTTTAAACCTATTTCTTTAACTGGATTGCTGTTCTAACTTCTTGCTCTATGTTGATTTCAGTTTCAGTTGTATAAATAGTTATGTTCTCATGTGATGCACATTACAAGTGTTGCCAATGTTGTGTAGTTTCTCACACTTATATTTTGTCTATGTTGTTGTGTCTTAAAAATATATGAGTTGAACTGTGTCTCTATCTTGATTTGGCAACATAAACTAGAATGATATGGACAATACAATGACCATAGTACATAGATATATGTTTGTTTCATGTTGTTATCCTGTCCACCTTGCTACTAAACCGGTTTACCAAAATGAGTTTGGTATACTACATGCTAAACATGTGATGTCTCTGCGTGTTTCCCTTATAGTATGCAAACATAATATATTGGAGAAGAGCACCCCACTATACAATGGTAGAGAAAGTGATGCAGATAAGGTTCAAGATAGTGAGACAACCCTGTTGGTCTCCAAGAAAGGTGATAAAAACGTTCTTGTAGACAGTGAGAAAACCCCACAGTCCTGCGTTGATGTAGTGTTCGAGTTACTAGCCAGTACTGCTGGCACAAGCTCTTCGACATCGCTGCCTGTATCACTTCAGCTTCTTTAGTCTCAGCTACAAGCTGAAAGGCATCAGTCAGCTGTGCTATGGCAAGAAGCCGAAGGACTGAGGAAGTCCCTGTAGAATTCAGATGCTTACTTTCTGGTGCAACAGCAAGTGCTGGAGGATTTAAGCGCCAAACAAGAGAAAGTTAATAAGCTTGCTAAGCATCTTGCCAGCATTATGGGTACCCAGGATATTGTTTCTTGAGCTCTTCTAAAGTGGTTTCAGTTCTGGACTTGTTTTGCTGCGGCGTTTATTTGCACTGGTCGCCAAGTTCGACAACTAGTGTATATGATAATGCTGCTTTGTTCCCTATATTTGCACTGGTGGTGAACTTTGATGCCTAGTGGATGTAATATGTGTAATAGCCGTGATAGCCTAGCGTAAGTTGCTTGCTCATTTATTTCATTGTTTCCTTGTTTATTTGTTTGCTTGTATTCAGTGCAGTTCTTTTTCCGCGGTTAGCTAGTGGCCGCAATAATATATTTTTAAAACTAGGCCACAATAACCATGCGCTACATATTTACTGTAGTTACCATGGGCCTCCTACGGGCCGTAGTAACAATGGGCCTTCTTAGGGCCATAGAAAGAATGGGCCTTCTATGGGCCATAGCATCAATGGGCCTTCTATGGGCCGTAGCATCAATGGGCCTTCTATGGGCCATAGAATCAATGGGCCTTCGACGTGCCGTATGATCGATAGGCCAAACATGGGCCAATAACAGACCGCATTATGGGTCGTAAATGGGTTAGATTTGGAATCGTCTGTACATGGGCCGACAATAACAGGCCGTCGTTAATCGCCCGTATTTGTTGACGTTGTGACAACGACCCAACGGATTAACTGGCCGCAAACGGGCCGATTGTAACCGCGGGTTGAATTTGGCCCACAAGCAGAAAAGGCCAATGACGCGCCGTAAGTAACTGAATGTTGGAAATGAGCCCAAGAATAAATGGGCCCTGAGAAGGCCGAAAGATAACACGGGATGGAAACGGCCCAATGGAATAATGGGCCGTTAATGGGTATAAAGGGGTACACAATTCATCGCGGGCCAGATTCACCATGGGCCGTTAATGGGCCAAGATTTACAAATGGCCTCGTATGGGCCAAAAGACATCATGGGCCATATATGGGCCAGAAGTTACAATGGGCTGGAGTCATATTGGACGACCCAGATGAAGCTACCGGGCTTAATTCCGATAGGTCATAATGGTCCGTGAGTAAGCGGGCCATAAATGGGCTATATACGAGCAGGTCATTAATAGGCTTTCTCTGGGCCAGCCCATGATATGTCCATTTTGCATCATGCTTTTATATTGATATTTATTGCATTATGGACAGTTATTTCACTTTATGTCACAATACTTATGGCTATTCTCTCTTATTTTACAAGGTTTACATAAGGAGGGAGAATGCCGGCAGCTGGAATTCTAGGCTGGAAAAGGAGCAAATATTAGAGACCTATTCTGCGCAACTCCAAAAGTCCTGAAACTCCACGGAACATCTTAAAATATATAAAGAAAAATCCACGCCAAAGATGAAGGCCAGGGGGCCCACACCCTGCTCATGAGGGTGGGGGGCGCGCGCCCCCTAGGGCGCGCCCCCCTACCTCGTGGGCCCCCTAGTGGCTCTCCGACGTCCATCTTCTCCTATATGAAGTCTTTCGATGAGAAAAAATAAGAAGGAACTTTTTGGGACGAGACTCCGCCGCCACGAGGCGGAACCATTGCGGAACCAATCTAGAGCTCCGGCAGAGCTGTTCTGCCGGGGATACTTCCCTCCGGGAGGGGGAAATCATCACCCTCGTCATCACCAACGCTCCTCTCATCGGGAGAGGGCAATCTCCATCAACATCTTCAGTAGCACCATCTCATCTCCAAACCCTAGTTCATCCCTTGTATCCAATTCTTGTCTCAAAGTCCGGGATTGGTGCTAGTAGGTTGCTAGTAGTGTTCATTACTCCTTGTAGTTGATGCTAGTTGGTTTATTTGGTGGAAGATCATATGTTCAGATCCTATATGCATATTATTACCCCTCTGATTATGAACATGAATATGCTTTGTGTGTAATTACGTTCGTTCCTGAGGACAAGGGAGAAGTCTTGCTATGAGTAGTCATGTGAATTTCGTATTCGTTTGATATTTTGATAAGATGTATGTTGTCTATCCTCTAGTGGTGTTATGTGAACGTCGACTACATAACACTTCACCATTATTTGGGCCTAGAGGAAGGCATTGGGAAGTAATAAGTAGTTGATGGGTTGCTAGAGTGACAGAAGCTTAAACCCTAGTTTATGTGTTGCTTCGTAAGGGGATGATTTGGATCCACATGTTTCATGCTATGGTTAGGTTTACCTTAATACTTTTGTTGTAGTTGCGGATGCTTGCAATAGAGGTTAATCGTAAGTAAGAACAGAACCCAAGCACTGGTCCACCCACATATCAAATTATCAAAGTATCGAACATGAATCATATGAACGTGATGAAAACTAGCTTGACAACATTCCCATGTGTCCTCGGGAGCGCTCTTCCTATTATAGGAGTTTGTTCCGGCTTGTCCTTTTCTACAAAAGTATTGGGCCACCTTGCTGCACTTTATTTACTTTTGTTACTTGTTTCTCGTTACAATTTATCCCGTCACAGAACTATCTGTTACCACTTATTTCAGTACTTGCAGAGAATACCTTGCTGAAAACCTCTTATCATTTCCTTCTGGTCCTCATTGGGTTAGACACTCTTACTTATCAAAAGGACTATGATAGATCCCCTATACTTGTGGGTCATCAAGACTCTTTTCTGGCGCCATTGCCGGGGAGTGTAGCGCCTTTGGTAGGTGGAATTTGGTAAGGAAAAATTTATATAGTGTGCTGAAATTTACTGTCACTTGTTACTATGGAAAGTAATTCTCTAAGGGGCTTGTTCGGGGTATATTCACCCCGTCCAGTAGAGCAAAGAGTTGCTCCTCAACCTACTGAACCTATTGAAAATGAAACTCCTTTTGAATTTCCTTTGGGTATGATGGAAAAACTGCTAGCTAATACTTTCACAGGAGATGGAACAAAGCATCCCGATGAGCACTTAATATATGTGGATGAAGTTTGTGGATTATTTAATCTTGCAGGTATACCCGATGATGTTGCTAAGAAGAAGGTTTTCCCTTTATCTTTGAAGGGAGACGCATTGATATGGTATAGGCTATGTGATGATATGAGATCATGGGACTATAAAAGATTGAAGTTGGAATTTCATCAAAAGTATTACCCTATGCATCTTGTTCATCGTGATCGCAATTATATATATAATTTCTGGCCTCGCGAAGGAGAAAGCATCGCTCAAGCTTGGGGGAGGCTTAAATCAATGTTATATTCATGCCCCAATCATGAGCTCTCAAGAGAAATGATCATTCAAAATTTTTATGCTCAGCTTTCTAAAAACAATCGCACCATGCTCGATACTTCTTCTGCTGGCTCTTTTATGATGAAGACTATTGAATTCAGATGGAATTTATTGGATAGAATTAAACGCAACTCTGAAGATTGGGACCTCGACGAAGGTAAGGAGTCAGGTATGACACCTAAGTTTGATTGTGTTAAATCTTTTATGGATATCGATATTTTCCGTAAGTTTAGCACTAAATATGGACTTGACTCTGAGATAGTATCTTCTTTTTGTGAATCTTTTGCTACTTATGTTGATCTCCCTAAGGAGAAGTCGTTTAAATATCATCCTCCCATAGAAGTAAAAGTAGCTGCACCTATTAAAGTTGAAGAAAATACTGTCACTTATAATGATCCTATTGTTCCTACTTCTTATATTGAGAAACCACCTTTCCCTGTTAGAATAAAGGATCATGCTAAAGCTTCAACTATTCTTCGTAAAAGCAATATTAGAACTTATACACCTCCTGAGCAAGTTAAAGTAGAACCTAATATTGCTATTGTTAAAGATCTCTTGTCTGATAATATTGATGGGCATGTTATTCAGTTCGAAGGTGAAACTACTAGAATTGCTAAACCCTGTGATAAAGATAAACATAGACCTGTGGTAGGCGTGCGTGTTATTTCTGTTAAAATAGGAGATCATTGTTATCATGGCTTATGTGATATGGGTGCTAATGCTAGTGTAATACCTATTGACTTATACGAAGAAATTAAGAATGAAATTGCACCTACTGAGTTAGAAGGTATTGATGTCACAATTAAACTTGCCAATAGAGATACTATTTCACCAATTGGGATTGTTAGAGATGTTGAAGTCTTGTGTGGGAAGACTAAATATCCTGCTGATCTTCTTATTCTTGGTTCCTCACAAGATAAGTTTTGTCCCATTATATTTGGTAGACCCTTCTTGAATATTGTCCTTGCTACCATAGATTGCACAAAGAATGTTGTTACTGTTGGCTTGGATGATATGGTTCATGAGTTTAATTTCTCTAAATTTAGTAAACAACATCGTGAGGAAGAATTACCTAGTAAGGATGAAATTATTGGTCTTGCTTCTATTGCCGTACCTCCTAGTGATCCTTTAAAACATTATCTGCTAGACCATGAAAATGATATGTTCATGAATGAAAGAAGGGAAATAGATGAAGCATTCTTTAAACAGGAACCTATTCTGCAACACAATTTGCCTGTTGAAATTTTAGGGGATCCACCTCCACCCAAGGGTGATCCCGTGTTTGATCTTAAACCGTTGCCCGATAATCTTAAATATGCTTATCTTAATGAAAAGAAGATATATCCTGTTATTATTAGTGCTAACCTTTCAGAGCATGAAGAAGAAAGATTATTGAAAACTCTGAAGAAGCACCGTGCTGCTATTGGATATACTCTTGATGATCTTAAGGGCATTAGTCCCACTCTATGTCAACATAAAATAAATTTGGAAGCAGATGTCAAACCAGTTCGTGATCCTCAACGACGTCTGAATCCTAAAATGAAAGAAGTGGTAAGAAAAGAAATACTCAAGCCTCTGGAGGCAGGTATAATCTATCCCGTTGCTGATAGTGAGTGGGTAAGTCCTGTCCATTGTGTCCCTAAGAAGGGAAGTATTACTGTTGTTCCTAATGATAAAGATGAATTGATTCCACAAAGAATTATCACTGGTTATAGGATGGTAATTGATTTCCGCAAATTAAATAAAGCTACAAAGAAAGATCATTACCCCTTACCTTTTATTGATCAAATGCTAGAAAGATTATGCAAACATACACACTATTGCTTTCTAGATGGTTATTCTGGTTTCTCTCAAATACCTGTGTCGGCTAGAGATCAATCAAAGACTACTTTTACATGCACTTTCGGTACTTTTGCTTATAGATGTATGCCTTTTGGTTTATGTAATGCACCTGCTACCTTTCAAAGATGCATGATGGCTATATTCTCTGACTTTTGTGAAAAGATTTGTGGGGTTTTCATGGACGACTTTTCCGTCTATGGTTCCTCTTTTGATGATTGCTTGAGCAATCTTGATCGAGTTTTGCAGAGATGTGAAGAAACTAATCTTTTATTGAATTGGGAAAAGTGCCACTTTATGGTTAATGAAGGTATTGTCTTGGGGCACAAAGTTTCTGAAAGAGGTATTGAAGTTGATAAAGCCAAGGTTGATGCTATTGAAAAGATGCCATGTCCCAAGGACATCAAAGGTATAAGAAGTTTCCTTGGTCACGCTGGATTTTATAGGAGGTTCATTAAGGACTTCTCAAAAATTTCTCGGCCTCTGACTAATTTATTGCAAAAAGATATACCATTTGTCTTTGATTATGATTGTGTAGAAGCATTTGAAATACTTAAGAAAGCATTAGTCTCTGCACCTGTTGTTCATCCACCTGATTGGAATTTACCCTTTGAAATTATGTGTGATGCTAGTGATTATGCTGTAGGTGTTGTTCTAGTGCAAGGAGTTGATAAGAAATTAAATGTTATTCATTATGCTAGTAAGACTCTAGACAATGCTCAAAGAAATTATGCTACTACTGAAAAAGAGCTCTTAGCAGTTGTATTTGCTTGTGATAAGTTCAGATCTTATATTGTTGATTCTAAAGTAACTATTCAAACTGATCATGCTTCTATTAAATATCTTATGGAAAAGAAAGATGCTAAACCTAGACTTATTAGATGGGTTCTCTTGCTACAAGAATTTGATTTGCATATTGTTGATAGAAAGGGAGCTGAGAACCAGACAACTTGTTTAGGTTAGAGAATATTCTTGATGACCCACTACCTATTAATGATAGCTTTCCTGATGAACAATTAAATGTTATAAGTACTTCTCGTAGTACTCCATGGTATGCTGATTATGCTAATTATATTGTTTCTAAATTTATACCACCTAGATTCACATACCAACAAAAGAAAAAGTTCTTCTATGACTTGACACATTACTTTTGGGATGACCCATTCTTGATAAAGAAGGAGTAGATGGTGTTATTAGACGTTGTGTACCTAAGCATGAACAAGAACAGATCCTATGCAAGTGCCACTCTGACTCTTATGGAGGACACCACGCTGGAGATAGAACTGCACATAAGGTATTGCAATCTGGTTTTTATTGGCCTACTCTCTTCAAGGATGCCCGTAAGCTTGTCTTGTTGTGTGATGAATGTCAAAGAATTGGTAATATTAGTAGACATCAAGAAATTCCTATGAATTATTCACTCGTTATTGAACCGTTTGATGTTTGGGGCTTTGATTATATGGGACCTTTTCCTGCCTCTAATGGATACACACATATTCTAGTTGCTGTTGATTACGTTACTAAGTGGGTAGAAGCTATTCCAACTAGTAGTTGTGATCATAACACTTCTATTAAAATGCTTAAAGAAGTTATTTTTCCGAGGTTTGGAGTCCCTAGATATTTAATGACTGATGGTGGTCCACACTTTATTCATGGTGCTTTCCGTAAAATGCTTGCTAAATATGATGTTAATCATAGAATTGCATCTCCTTAGCACCCTCAGTCTAGTGGTCAAGTAGAGTTGAGCTATAGAGAGCTCAAATTAATTTTGCAAAAGACTGTTAATAGGTCTAGAAAGAATTGGTCCAAGAAACTTGATGATGCATTATGGGCTTACAGAACTGCATACAAAAATCCTATGGGTATGTCTTCGTATAAAATAGTTTATGGAAAAGCATGTCACTTACCTCTCGAACTAGAACATAAGGCATATTGGGCTATTAAAGAGCTTAACTATGATTTTAAACTTGCCGGTGAGAAGAGGTTATTTGATATTAGCTCACTTGATGAATGCAGAGCCCAAGCTTATGAAAATGCCAAGTTGTTCAAAGAAAAAGTTAAAAGATGGCATGACAAAAGGATACAAAAGCATGAGTTTAATGTAGGTGATTATGTATTGCTATACAACTCTCGTTTAAGATTTTTTGCAGGAAAACTTCTCTCTAAATGGGAAGGCCCCTATGTTATCGAAGAGGTCTATCGTTCTGGTGCCATAAAAATCAACAACTTCGAGGGCACAAATCCGAAGGTGGTAAACGGTCAAAGAATCAAACATTATATCTCAGGTAATCCCATAAATGTTGAAACCAATATTATTGAAACCGTAACCCCGGAAAAATACATAAGGGACACTTTCTGGTGCGTTTCAGACCCCGAAAAGGAATAGGTATGTGGTACGGTAAGTAAACCGACTCCAAAACAATTTTTAAGGCAATATTTCTCCGTTTTGGAATATTTAGAAAAATAGAAAAATAAATAGCAGTCCGGGAAGGACACGAGGGCCCACGAGGGTGGTGGGCGCGCCCTACCGCCCTGGGCGTGCCCCCTACCTCGTGAGCACCTCGTGTGCCCTCTGGACTCCGTTTTCTTGCATGATACATATTTTGGTCGGTAAAAATTCATTATATAATCTCCCAGGGGTTTTGACTCCCGTATCACGCAAAAATCTTCTGTCTTTGTTTCGAGCTATTTTTCTGACAGATCTAGATTATCATGATGTCCCCAAGTGCTTCCAAGGACAAGTTCTTCGAGAAGGTCATCAACCCTTACCTCGCGGAGGTGCTGCGACACCCTCAAACCATTGAGATGCGTGGTGGGTTGTTGCACATCCGCGATGTTGAGGGACCAAAGGGAACCAGAAGCGTGGAGACGTGTAGGATCTTGAAGTAGATGTGTCTAGAGGGGGGGTGATTAGACACTTAATGCTAAAGTTGCAATTTTTAAGCTTTTTCGGTTTAAGTGGAGTTTAGGCATAATTTCAACATTCACAATACATATCAAGCAAGCATGAAAAGAGTGTATAGGCAGCGGAAAATAAAGCATGCAACTTGCAAGAATGTAAAGGGAAGGGTTTGGAGAATTCAAACGCAATTGGAGACACGGATGTTTTTCCCGTGGTTCGGATAGGTGGTGCTATCCTACATCCACGTTGATGGAGACTTCAACCCACGAAGGGTAACGGTTGCGCGAGTCCATGGAGGGCTCCACCCACGAAGGGTAATGGTTGCGCGAGTCCATAGAGGGCTCCACCCACGAAGGGTCCACGAAGAAGCAACCACCCACGAAGGGTCCACGAAGAAGCAACCTTGTGTATCCCACCATGGCCATCGCCCACGAAGGACTTGCCTCACTAGCGGTAGATCTTCACGAAGTAGGCGATCTCCTTGCCCTTACAAACTCCTTGGTTCAACTCCACAATCTTGTCGGAGGCTCCCAAGTGACACCTAGCCAATCTAGGAGACACCACTCTCCAAGAAGTAACAAATGGTGTGTTGATGATGAACTCCTTGCTCTTGTGCTTCAAATGATAGTCTCCCCAACACTCAACTCTCTCTCATAGGATTTGGATTTTCTGGAAAGAAGATTTGAGTGGAAAGCAACTTGGGGAAGGCTAGAGATCAAGATTCATATGGTAGGAATGGAATATATTGGTCTCAACACATGAGTAGGTGGTTCTCTCTCAAAACATATGAGTTGGAATTGTGTATGTGTTCTGATGTCTCTCTCTACGAATGAAGAGGAGGTGGAGGGGTATATATAGCCTCCACACAAAATCCAACTGTTACACACAGTTTTCCAATCTCGGTGGGACCGAATCAACAAACTCGGTCAGACCGAAAAGGTAAACCTAGTGACCGTTAGAGATTTTCGGTGGGACCGACTGGATCAACTCGGTGGGACCGATGTGCTAGGGTTAGGGTAAATCCAAAACTCGGTTTGACCGATTACTCAAACTCGGTGGGACCGATTTGGGTAATAAGTGAAACAGAGAGTTGGCCAAGCAAACTCGGTGGGGTCGATTGCATATCTCGGTGGGACCGAAAATATTGCAATAGGTAACAGAGAGTTTGCAAGCCCATCTCGGTGAGACCGAGATCCCATCGGTGAGACCGAACTGATTAGGGTTTCTGGCAGTGGCAATGACAGGTGAAACTCGGTGGCGCCGGATAGGAATAATCGGTAGGTCCGAGTTTGGCCTTGGGTTTAGGTCATATGTGGAAGTGGGAAAGTAGCTGTGGATTTTGGAGCATATCATTAAGCAACACCTCATCCCTCCTTGATAGTATTGACTTTTCCTATGGACTCAATGTGATCTTGGATCACTAAAATGTAAAATGAAGAGTCTTGAGCTTGAAGCTTTAGCCAATCCTTTGTCCTTAGCATCTTGAAGGAGTTCCCACAACCTTTAGTCCATGCCACTCCATTGTTGAACTTATCTGAAACATGCTAGATAGAAATGTTAGTCCAACAAGAGATATGTTGTCATCAATTATAAAAACCACCTAGGGAGCACTTGTGCTTTCAAGACGAGGGTCGAAGCAATGGAGCAACAAGTTTTCAAGTGCCAGGGGATGGTGGAGCGTGGAATCAACACTAGCCAGATGCTCGTGGAGTTCACTAACAACTACAAGCCGGATGCCAAGAACACCGAGGAGGCCATCTTCAAGCTATATGAGAAGATCGAGCACCTCCAAGCCCAAATCTATGACTTGCAAAACCAAAATTGTGAGTATGAATATAGATTCAAAAGAATGAGTTTGGCTGCAGATTCGAGGATTCCGGAGACTCTATCGTCCTTCTATGATGGTGAACCTATGCCTTGGAAGATGGATGACAAGCCTGCATCATCAACAACACCTCCACATTCTTCACCAACCAAGGAGATATAATCACATGGGTATGGGCACTCCCCTTGGCAACTACCAAGCTTGGGGGAGGTGCCCCGGTATCGTATCACAATCACAACTCCTATCTTTACCGTTTTTCTTAGTTCGATCCTATTAGTAGTATCTTGATCTAGTAGAATAAAGTTTATGGCATGATCTAGTTTTGAGTTTTGCTTTATGATCCCTCTTTGTAATCGAGTCCGTGAGCTATATATAATAAAGATTAGTGTTGAGTCAAGGGCTTGATTATTTTGCCATGATCTGGGGTGAATAAAAGAAAAGAGAAAAGGAATAAAAAGAAACAAAGAGTTCATATTGATCTTATTGAGAGTAATGACTTCACATAGAAAGAGTATGATGACTAAAAGTTGTTGGGAGTTGGCAGACATAGCTTTGGTCATTGTTGAAATTAATAGGAAGTAATAAGGAAAGAGAGGTTTCACATATAGATATATTATCATTGACATCTTTTATGATTGAGAGCACTCATTAAAATATGGCATGCTAAAGAGTTGATGTTGGACAAGGAAGACAACGTAATGAGTTATGTCTTTCTTATATCTGAGGTAAAGTATGTTGTCATGGATCCTCTAACTTGTTGGGCTTGCCTTTCGCCCTCATGCTAGCCAAATTCTCAGCACCAAGTAGAAATACTACTTGTGCTTCCAAACACCCTTAAACCAGTTTTGCCATGAGAGTCCACCATATCTAGCTATGGATTGAGTAAGATCCTTCAAGTAAGTTGTCATCGGTGCAAAGCAATAAAAATTGCTCTAAATATGTATGATTTATTGGTGTGGGAGAAATAAGCTTTATACGATCTTGTGATGTGGAAGTAATAAAAGCGACAGACTGCATAATAAAGGTTCATATCACAAGGGGCAATATAAAGTGACGTTCTTTCGCATTGAGATTTTATGCATCCAACCATAAAAGCGCGTGGCAACCTCTGCTTCCCTCTGCGAAGGGCCTATCCTTTATTATTATCTTCTACCTTATGCAAGATTCATGGTGATCTTCACCTTTTCTTTTTCATTTTATCCTTTGGCAAGCTCAGCATGTTGGAAATAACATGATATATATATATATATATATATATATCTAATTGGATGTAGGGGAGCATGAACCATTATTATTGACATTACCCTTGAGGTAAAAGGTTGTGGGGGCAAAACTATAAGCTCCTATCTTTCTCTGTGTCCGACTAAAACTCCGTAACCACAAGTATCGCGTGAGTGTTAGCAATTATGAAGGACTAAATGATAGTTGAGTATGTGGACTTGCTTTTTAGCTCTGACATAGACTCTTTCCAATGTTATGATAAATTGCAATTGTTTCAATGACTGAGATTATAGTTTGTCGGAGCCCAATAAGGTTTATGATTTATACTTTTGCATTGTGAATAGATCATCACTTGAACATAAGTAATCATATGACAAAATCTATATATGTTGCTGTTATGAGAATAATCATGATGCCTTCATGTCCGTATTTTATTTTTATCAACGCCTCTACCTCTAAACATGAGGACATATTTATTGTTATCGGCTTTTCGCTTCAGGTCAAGCGAGGTCTAAGCTTGGGGGAGTTGATACATCCATTTTGCATCATGCTTTTATATCGATATTTATTGCATTATGGACTGTTATTTCACTTTATATCACAATACTTATGGCTATTCTCTCTTATTTTATAAGGTTTACATAAGGAGGGAGAATGCCGGCAGCTGGAATTCTAGGCTGGAAAAGGAGCAAATATTAGAGACCTATTCTGCGCAAGTCCAAAAGTCCTGAAACTCCACGGAACATCTTCAAATAAATAAATAAAAATCCACGCCAAAGATGAAGGCCAGGGGGCCCACACCCTGCTCGCGAGGGTGGGGGCGCCCCCCCCTAGGGCGCGCCCCCTACCTCGTGGGCCCCCTGGTGGCTCTCCGACGTCCATCTTCTCCTATATGAAGTATTTCGATGAGAAAAAATAAGAAGGAACTTTTCGGGACGAGACTCCGCCTCCACGAGGCGGAACCTTGGTGGAACCAATCTAGAGCTCCGACAGAGCTCTTCTTCCGGGGATACTTCCCTTCGGGAGGGGGAAATCATCACCATCGTCATCACCAACGCTCCTCTCATCGGGAGAGAGCAATCTCCATCAACATCTTCACCAGCACCATTTCATCTCCAAACCCTAGTTCATCCCTTGTATCCAATTCTTGTCTCAAAGTCCGGGATTGGTGCTAGTAGGTTGCTAGTAGTGTTGATTACTCCTTGTAGTTGATGCTAGTTGGTTTATTTGGTGGAAGATCATATGTTCAGATCCTATATGCATATTATTACCCCTCTGATTATGAACATGAATATAATTTGTGAGTAATTAGTTCCTAAGGACAAGGGAGAAGTCTTTCTATGAGTAGTCATGTGAATTTGGTATTCGTTTGATATTTTGATAAGATGTATTTTGTCTATCCTCTAGTGGTGTTATGTGAACGTCGACTACATAACACTTCACCATTATTTGGGCCTAGAGGAAGGCATTGGGAAGTAATAAGTAGATGATGGGTTGCTAGAGTGACAGAAGCTTAAACCCTAGTTTATGTGTTGCTTCGTAAGGGGCTGATTTGGATCCACATGTTTCATGCTATGGTTAGGTTTACCTTAATACTTTTGTTGTAGTTGCGGATGCTTGCAATAGAGGTTAATCATAAGTGGGATGCTTGTTCAAGTAAGAACAGCACCCAAGCACTAGTCCACCCACATATCAAATTATCAAAGTATCGAACGCGAATCATATGAACCTGATGAAAACTAGCTTGACGACATTCCCATGTGTCCTCGGGAGCGCTCTTCCTATTATAAGAGTTTGTTCCAGCTTGTCCTTTGCTACAAAAGGATTGGGCCACCTTGCTGCACTTTATTTACTTTTGTTACTTGTTGCTCGTTACGATTTATCCCGTCACAAAACTACCTGTTACCACTTGTTTCAGTACTTGCAGAGAATACCTTGCTGAAAACCGCTTATCATTTCCTTCTGCTCCTTGTTGGGTTTGACACTCTTTCTTATCGAAAGGACTACAATAGATCCCCTATACTTGTGGGTCATCAGCCCGTTACCTTTTGACCAAGTCAAACGGGCCGGCCTTTTCACCGGAATGGGCCTCTGTTGGGTCGTGCCACATGTCGACGTATCATAGGCGCCTCGTGTCCAATGAATGGATGACATCTGTCCCAACGGTGAGCCAACAAGTGTTTCCTCCGGCCAATGAGAATTTTACATGTGGAAAATCCTCATTAGTCCGGGCTGTTAGCGGGTTATCGGATCCAAAACCGGACTCGATAGCTTAACGACGACCCATTACGGTGGATTCCACATGTCGGTCACCCTTGACGAAAGCACTTCCATGACGCGCGATTTATTGTCATGGAAGTGGATGCTTCGGTGATAATAATTTTGGTAATGTCATGGAACACTTGTATGACAGCACAGGTATGACAATCTTGATTCTGTCATAAACTTGTCATGGATGTACATGCATGATAGAAAACGTGACCTACTGTGACAAACATGTATCATCATGGAAGTGTATTTTTTTGTAGTGAATGCATCATCAATAACATTTTCTTTACTCTTCTTGTGTTTAATGACATAAGGGAAAGTCTCAATGAATTCAACCCATTTAGCATGTCTATGGTTCAGTTTGGCTTGACTTTTAATATGTTTCAAAGGTTCATGATCAGAATGTATAAAAAAATTCTTTGGGCCATAAATAATGTTGCCATGTTTCTAAAATCCGAACAAGAGCATATAATTCTTTATCGTAAGTAGAATAGTTCAAACTAGGCCCACTCAATTTTTCAGAGAAATATGCAACATGTTTACCATATTGTACTAACACACCTCCTAATCCAATTCCACTAGCATCACATTCAAGCTCAAAAGTCTTATTAAAATCAGGAAGTTGGAGTAAAGGAGCATGTGTCAACTTATCTTTCAATACCGTGAAGGCTTGTTCCTGTGCGGTACCCCAAACAAAAGGCACATCCTTCTTTGTG
The DNA here is from genome assembly GCF_003073215.2 of Triticum urartu. NCBI lineage: Eukaryota > Viridiplantae > Streptophyta > Magnoliopsida > Poales > Poaceae > Triticum > Triticum urartu. The sequence continues at coordinate 373,768,589 of NC_053028.1, read as the reverse complement.
ATCTCATTTAGAGGTGCAACAATGGTGCTAAAATCTCTCAAAAAATTCCTATGAAAACCAGCGAGGCCATGAAAATTCCTCACTTGTGTGACCAGTTTGGGCTGCGGCCAACTCTCAATAGCTTTAGTCTTTGCTTTATCAACTTCAATTCCATGTGGAGTAACAACATAGCCAAGAAAAGATACTCGGTCGATGCAAAAGGTGCACTCCCAAGGTTACCAAACAAACACACATCATGTAGAGCAATAAAAATAGCACGTAAATGTTCCAAATGTTCCTCCAAAGATCTGCTATAAATCAATATATCATCAAAATAGACTACCACAAACCGTCCAATGAAAGCACATAAAACTTTGTTCATTAATCTCACAAAAGTAGTACGTGCATTAGTAAACCCAAAATGCATGAATAACCACTCATATCATTTTAAATGTTGTTTTCCATTCATCTCCCAATTTCATACGAATTTGATGGTATCCACTACGCAAATCAACTTTGGAGAATATTGTAGAGCCATTGTAGCGATCCGACCTCAAACGGTCAAACCTCTGTGCATAAGTCTCATCCCTAGATTGATAATGCTGACACACACAGTACTTGAAGGATTTATAACTGAGTGCAATCACACACTTATTACATCGAATGCCTTAAAAGAGAACTTATTACAATAATATGGCTTAAGGCCATCTAAATAAGATAATAGTGGAAAGCTTCGAAGGTAAAGCGAGTCCCTCAACTCCAACGGCACAGCTGAGTGCACGACAACGACCTAGCGCACCTTACTCTTGGTCTGACAAGTCTGCAACATAATACGTTGCAACCGAAAATGGGTCAGCACATGGAATATGCTGGAAAAATAACACTTTAGAGCAATGAACAAGTAGCAGCTATAACTATATGCATATATGGCTCGTGGAGGCTTTACGGTTTTCATGTTTTTGCGAAAAGCCAAATTTTCCCTACAACAAAGGAATATATTTTGTTTAACTATCGTGGTAGTTGATAAACATTGAGAATGGTAACCCCTTCTCAATCCCAATTAATGTAATCATTAACCCCACAAGTTGATTAAATAAAGTGATGAGATCAACATAATAATTCAAGCACCAAATACTCAAGATGACCATAACCGGGGACACGACTAATCATGATTAGTTTGTACACTCTGCATAGGTTTGCACACTTTTCCCCACGAGACTCGATCTCCTCCATTGAATTTCTCGCACTACATGATGTTTGAGAAATGGATGACCGAGACACAGTCTTTCAGAAGCGTTAAATCTTCGACGGGTAAACCGTACCACCTACATCCCCTACGTCTGCTAGTTTACCACTGAAAGAGGTCACACAACATACTCACCTATGCCAGATCCCATAATGGCTTGTGGCTGCACACAGAAGTTTCCTGCATGAATAACAATATGATCCCTTTGAGCCTGGGTGGCGGACCATAGGATGATCACACGGATTCCCCGAGATCTCCTTGGACATCACTGGATTGCCCCAGGTGCCCACAAACAATCCACCCAGATGTGTGTTAAAGTAGCCGCCTTAAATAAACCCTTAGTTCATAATAATACTCACAACTTTCATGAATCACTCAACCCAAACCACGTCTACGAGCATAGCATAGCAGTATAAGCACAACGTAGGAGTAACTCCCAAGGTTTGAATGAAAAAGGGAAATAGGTACTACCTCAACTATTACTTCCCAATACCCACATGTTATGAAGTCCTAACCATCCAATGTTTGAGGGTTTAAACTAATGCACAAAAACTCGGTAACAAAGGGGTATGATCAAAGTGTTACTTTCCTTGCTGATGATCTGCAAACCCTAGAGACTCATAGTAGCACGCTTCACACTCCAGAAATTCTATGGCAAACAAACAATAGCACATATAAGAACTCAAGCAATAAATGCAAGGTTAAACTCAGATGAGAAATTCCAAACTGAAAGTTCAACTGAAGTGCTTCGATATGCAAAAAAACACTCAAATCGGAGCTACGAAACTCAAACTATGATCAAAAGAAGTTCGAATTCAAATCTGCTTGCAACCAAATTTTAAATTTTCAAAATCATGTTCAAGTTGGTTAACTGGAAAGAGGGGTTCGATACGTAGATTTTGGCGTTGGTTTCACTAGATTTGGACGAACGGTTGAAAAACTGTGAGGGTTTGAAGATCAGGGGCTAATCTGTGATAAAAATAATCGCGGATAGGTCTCCGGCCAAAAATAAAAAGAAAAAGAAAAGACTAACGAACGAACATTCATTATCAGAGATAAATGAATGAACGCGTTCGCAAACAGAGGCTTACGGGCGAATGTTTGTTAAATAACGAAATTGAAGAAAAACTGAGAAAACCGATCTATAAAAAACCTAGTTAGATCTAGGGTTTATCGAAATAAACCGACGAAAAACCGGGCAAAAACCGGTCGTCGGTGGCAGCGGAACCGAACGGTGGCGGGCGGCGGCTCCGGCGCGGCAACGGCAAGGCAGGGCTTGGGCGACAGCGGCGTCGGCGGTGCGGCAGGAGCAGGCGGTGGCGGGGCTTGCAGCGGCGGGGCGATGTGAGGAGGCGAGGGGGCTCCGGCATGGCTTATAAAGGGGCGGGGCAAGGCGTCTTGGGGGAGGGGGCAAGGCGGCAGGTGGCGTGGCCGAGCCGGACTCGGCGTCCGTGCGGCAGCGGGAGTCCGCGAGGAAGACGGCGGCGCGCGGGAATGGGCCGGTTGGGCTTCGGCCGAGTCGGTCCGGGAATTTTTTATTTTTTTAAATAAATTCCGCCGTAGAAACTCCTAAATGAATATGAAAAAAATTCTAAAAATTCCAAAAATAATTTTCGGCGTCTAAATAAAATATTTAAAATATGGTGAACATTTTTTGGCCTAAAATGCAATTTTGAAAAATGCATATTTTTCTAATTCAAATAAAATCTCAAATAAAATCCAAATAAAATAATCATTTGATTTTTACATCTTTCCTCCAATATTCCCCTCTGATTTGGAGAAGTCATATTATCTCCTCTCTTTTATTTTAATATTGGGAATATTTCGGAGAGAAAAAATTAAAAATCAAAATGATCCTCTTTTCAAATTTGAGAAAATTCAATTATGAAAATAAATGAAATCTCCAACTCTCTCCTTGGGTCCTTGAGTTGCTTAAGATTTCTAGGATCACAACAAAAATGCACATAAAATATGATATGCATATGATGTTCTAAGTACAACATCCAAATTGAAAATTTGGGATGTTACAAACCTACCCCCCTTAATATGAATCTCGCCCTCAAGATTCGGGTTGGCTAGCAAATAGTTATGGGTGGCTTCATCCTCGGTATGGTGGCTCCACTGAACTTTGCAAAACTTGATAACCTTGCTGCTCGTAACTCGACTAGCAAATTCGAGAATCTTGACGGGTTTCTCCTCGTAGGTCAGATCACTGTCCAACTGAATTACTTCCAGGGGCACTGTATCTCTTAGTGGAATATCGGCCATCTCTGCATGGCACTTCTTCACCTAGGAAACGTGAAACACATCATGAACTCCTGACAGTCCTTCGGGTAACTCCAGCTTGTAGGCAATCTCTCCCATACGTTCCAAAACTCGGTACGGTCCTACAAATCTCGGGGCTAACTTTCCCTTAACTCCAAAACGTTTAACTCCTTGCAGTGGTGACACACGAAGATATGCTCGATCTCCAATCTCATAGACTACCTCCTTGCATTTAGTATCTGCATAACTCTTCTGTCTGGACTAAGCTACTTTCAGTCTATCTTGAATCAACTTAACCTTCTCTTCGGACTCTTTGATTAAATCTGGTCCAAACAACTGATGGTCTCCAATTTCATCACACATGAGCGGTGTCTGGCATCTCCTTCCATACAAAGCTTCGAAAGGAGCCACCTTCAAACTAGCCTGATAACTGTTGTTGTATGAGAACTCCGCGTAAGGCAAATTATCATCCCAACCAGATCCATAATCTAGCGCACAAGCTCTCAACATGTCCTCCAGAATCTGATTGACTCTTTTTGTCTGTCCATCTGTCTGCGGATGAAAGGCTGTACTGAACTCTAGCCTGGTACCCAAAGTCTGATGCAACTGATTCCAAAACTTCGAGGTAAACTGTGTTCCTCTATCTGATACGATGGTCCTTGGAACTCCATGCAGAAATACGATCCTGGTCATATATATCTTGGCCAACTTCGTGATTGTATAGGTGGTTTTCACTGGGATAAAGTGAGCTACTTTTGTCAAATGATCAACCACTAGACAGATTGAATCGTATCCTGATCGGGTCATGGGTAATCCGGTGATGAAATCCATGCCAAGCCTGTCCCACTTCCATTCGGGTATCGGCATAGGCTGCAGTAATCCTGCTGGTTTCTGATGTTCTGCCTTCACTCTCTGACATACATCACACACTGCTACATACTTGGCAATATCCTTCTTCCTAGCCGTCCACGAGAAACTCTCATTCAAATCCAAATACATCTTGGTGTTTCTGGGGTGAATCGAGTATGGCGGGTGATGAGCTTCCTGAAGTATTAACTTCCTGATCTCAGCATTATTGGGCACATAAATACGATCCTCAAACCATAAGGTCTCGTGCTCATCCTCACGGAAACCTTTGGCTTTTCCTTTGCCCATTTTCTCCTTTATCTCAGCGATTTCCATATCATCCTTCTGTGCTTCTCGAATCTTCCCCAATAATGTAGACTGACCCTCCATTGTTGCCACAAAACCTCTTGGAACTATCTCCAAACGAAGCTCCTTGAGATTCTTGACTAACTCCTGGGGTAATCCTCCGCTTACAAGGGTATCGGCATAATCTTCCGGCTCAAAGCATCTGCTACAACATTGGCCTTTCCTGGGTGATAATGCAATTTCATACGATAATCCTTTATAAGCTCCAACCACCTTCTTAGCCTTACATTTAACTCGTTCTGCGTGAAAATGTACTTCAAAATCTTGTGATCAGTGTACACATCACATCTGTTTCCAATCAGAAAATGTCTCCAAGTCTTGAGCGCATGCACTACGGCTGCCAATTCCAAATCATGTGTGGCATAATTCAACTCCTCCATGTCCTAAGCGAGAAGCGTCGCAATACACTTGGAAATCCTTGCGTATATCCGGAACAATTAGCACTGGGGCTGTAACCAAACGTTTCTTCAACTCCTGAAAACTAGCTTCACATTCCTCGGTCCATTTGAACTTAGTGTCCTTCTTCAACAACTCCATCTTAGGCTTTGCAATCTTGGAAAAATTCTCAATGAATCTCCGGTAATATCCTGCTAGTCCTAGAAAACTGCGGATCTCCCCAACTGAGGTGGGTGCCAACCACTCAGTTACAGACTGAACCTTGGTGGGGTCTACTGCTATACCTTCTCCTAATATAACATGTTCAAGAAACCCTACTTCCTTTAGCCAAAACTCACACTTGCTAAACTTGGCATACAACTGATGTTCCCTGAGCTTCTCGAGAACTAAGCGCAAGTGTTCCTTGTGTTCCTCTTCATTCTTCGAGTATACCAGAATATCATCAATGAACACCACCACAAACTTATCCAAAAACTCCATGAACACCTTATTCATCATACTCATGAAGTAGGCAGGGGTATTCATCAATCCAAATGACATGACCGTGTACTCATAAAGCCCATACCTTGTGGTGAATGTTGTCTTAGGTATATCCTTTTCTCGGTTCTTCAACTGGTGGTATCTAGATCACAGATCGACCTTGGAAAATACTTTAGCTCCATGCAAGTGGTCAAACAAATCGTTGATCATCGGTAGTGGGTACTTGTTCTTGATCGTCACTTCATTCAATGCTTGATAATCAACAACCATTCTCAAAGATCCATCCTTCTTCTCAACCAAGAGCACTGGGCTCCCCACGGGGATGAACTTTGCCGAATGTAACCTTTCTCCAATAACTCCTTAATCTGCTTCTTAATTTCCTCCAGCTCATTTGCGGGCATCCGATATGGCCTCTTTGATATTGGTCCGGTGCCTGGCAACAACTCTATCAAAAATTCTATGTCTCGATCTGGTGGCATGCCTGGTAGTTCCTTTGGAAATACATTTGAGTAATCCTTCACAACAGGCACTTCTTCCTGAACAACCCCTGAAAGAGAATTCACTTGGGTCCTCCTTGACACATGTCGAGATACATACTTGGTCCTTTTTCCTTCCGAGGTGGTGAGTAGAATGGACTTACTAGCACAATCAATGTTAACTCCATACTTCGATAACCATTCCATGCCTAATATTATATCCAATCCTTGGGACTCCAAAATTATTAGGTCTAAGGGGAAAACATAGCTACCAATGGTTAAGGGTAGCCGACCACACCATCGGTTGGCCATATACTCCGTTCCTAGCGAGCTTACTAACATGGGTGACCTAAGGGCTAAGGTTGGTAACTTAAACTTGTCTGATCTAATCATGCTCATGCTCAACGCAGACACCAATACAGACATCATTTATCTGGGTTCAACACTAATCCCGAAGGTAGAGGGAGCGTGCGACGATGATCATATCATACTTGGAAATACTTCCAACACACATCGTCACCTCGCCCTTAGCTAGTTTCTGTTTATTCTGTGCCTTTTGTTTCGAGTTACCAATATTAGCAACTGAACCAGTATCTAATACACATGTGCTAATAGGGGTACTAGTAAGGTACACATCAATAACGCATATATCAAATATACTTTTGTTGAAGTTGCCATCATTCTTATCTACCAAGTATTTGAGGCAGTTCCGCTACCAGTGACCGTTCCCTTAATATAAGCACTTCGTCTCGGGTTTGGGTTCTTGGGTTTATTCACTAGAGCGGCAACTGGTTTGCCATTCATGAAGTTTCCCTTCTTGCCCTTGCCCTTCTTTGAAACTAGTGGTCTTGTTAACCATCAACACTTGATGCTCCTTCTTGATTTCTACCTTTATGACCTTAAGCACGACGAACAGGTCTGGGATCATCTTCCCTTGCATGTTATAGTTCATCACGAAACTCTAGCAGCTTGGTGATAGTGACTGGAGAACTTTTGTCAATCACTCTCTTTTCTGGAAGATTAACTCCCACTTGATTCAAGTGATTGAAATACCCAGACATTCTGAGCACATGCTCATTGGCTGAGCTATTCTCCTCCATCTTGTAGGCAAAGATCTCAAACCTCTCAACATGGGCATGAGCCTGAAATACCAATTTCATCTCTTGCAACATCTCATATGTTCCATGGCGTTCAAAATGATTTTGGATCCCTGGCTCTAAGTTGTAAAGCATGGTGCACTAAACTATCAGGTAGTCATCATAATGTGTCTGCCAGATGTTAACAACATCCATAGACGACGCTAGAGGGGTTGGCACACCGAGCAGTGCATCAAGGACCAAAGCCTTCTATGTAGCAGTGAGGACAATCCTCAAACTACGGCCCTAGTCCGCACAATTTCTTACAATATCTTTCAACTAAGTCTTTCTCTAGGAGCGTATTAAAATAAGGAGCTAAAGCGCGAGCTATTAATCCACAACATAATTTGAAAAGACAATTTGGACTATGTTCATGATAATTAAGTTCATCTAATCAAATTATTTAATGAACTATGATAATCCCCAAATGGAGGGAATCATCGTAGCAATTTCCAAAGGTGGAAGTGATAATTATGGAGTGTCGAACCCACAAGGAGCTAAAGGTAAGATCAATATTCTCTCAAGTCTTATCTGCCACTGATACGACTCTACGTACACCGAATGTTTGCTTCCAACTAGCAACGAGAAATAAAACTACGTTGTGGGTATGAAGACGATAACTTTGTATGATATCGGAGAGCTAAAATATGAAAGTAGGTGTTGTTATCATAAAGTTAGAATATATTATTAAATATTACAATTAGCGACTGTGGATTAATGGTGGATCGCTGTGTGGAATTGTCCTAGGAAATTTTTAACAAGACCGGTAATGACTATTGTAGTTTCATATGAGGGAGAGGCATAAGCTAACATACTTTCTCTTCTTGGATCATATGCACTTATGATTGGAAATCTAGCAAGCATCCGCAACTACTAAAGATCATTAAGGTAAAACCCAACCATAGCATTAAAGTATAAAGACCTCTTTATTCCCATACGCCATGTCCCGCTTGTCCGTGTTTGTGTTTTAGTCACTCATGCAACACAGACAATAAGCAAACCATGGACATATTGCAACACCCTACAGCGGGAATCCCTCACGCTTGCGCGACATGGAGGGCACCATAGGACAGCACCAAAGTAAAACATATAACTCATACCAATCTAGATCATTAATCATCCCAAAGAAAAAGGACATCTACTAAAAACATCATAGGATGGCAACACATCATTGGATCATAATATGTGGCATAAAGCACCATGTTCAAGTAGGGATTACAGCGGGGTGCGGGAGAGTGGACTGCGTAAAAGAGATGCGGATGGTGATGATGATGATGATGATGTTGATGAAGACGATCACCGCGGCAATGATTCCCCTCCTGATGGCACTCCGGTGCCACCGAGAGAGAGGAGAAGACGTTATCCCCCTTGTGCTTCCTCCTCCATGGCCTCCCCCTTGGATGGGGGGAGGTTCTCCCTCTGGTCCTTGGCCTTCATGGTGATGTTGGCCCCCCAAGGATCCTCCTCCATAGCCTCTGGTGATGATGGCCCCCTCCGGCAGGGTGCCAGAGAGGGCCTAGATTGATTTCTCGTGGCTACAGAGGCTTGCGGAGGCGGAACTTCCGATCTAGGTTATTTTCTGGAGGTTTCTGTATTTATAGGAATTTTTGGCGTCGGTCTCACGACAAGGAGGTGCCCGTGTCGTCCATGAGGTAGGCCCACGCGCCCGGGGGGCGCGGAGGGTAGGCCCCCCCACCCTCATGGACGGCCCGGGACTCTTCTGGCCCAACTCTTTTACTCCGGGGGTCTTCTTTTGGTCCATAAAAAATCGTCAAAATCGGCACGTCAATTGGACTCTGTTTGGTATTCCTTTTTTGTAAAACTCAAAAACAAGGAAAAAAAGAAACTGGCACTGGCCACTAGGTTAATAGGTTAGTCCGAAAAATCATACAAATAGCATATAAATGCATATAAAACATCCAAGGTTGATAATATAATAGCATGAATACTTCATAAATTATAGATACGTTGGAGACGTATCAGCATCCCCAAGCTTAATTCCTGCTCGTCCTCGAGTAGGTAAATGATAAAAGAAATAATTTATGAAGTGTGAATGCTAGCAAGTGCATAAGTTTCATCAATGATAGTTCCAATCACTTTTCTAGCATCATTATATATCATAGCAGTAGCTCATTTTCATAAAACTTTTCATGATCAAGTAACAAGCTATTCACATGTTAAAGTATAGATCATGAAATTTCTTGAAACTAACAAACTATATTCTCAGTCATCAAACAATTGCAATTCATTTGATTTTCAGGAAGGGTCTATGTTAGAGCTTTGATTTAGCAAACTCCACATACTCAACTATCTTTTAATCTTTCACAATTGCTAACACTCACGTGATATTTATGGGTTCAAAGTCTTAATCGGACACAGAGAAAGATTGGGGCTTATAGATTCGCCTCCCAACCTTTTACCTCAAGGGTAATGTCAACAATAATAGTTCATGATAACTTACATCCAATTGGATATATATATCAGGATCTTTCTAACACAATGTGCTTGCCAAAGGATAAAATGTAAAAAGGAAAGGTGAAGATCACCATGACTCTTGCATAAGGGTAGAAGATAAAAGTAAAACATAGGCCCTTCGCAGAGGGAATCAAAGGTTGTCATGCGCTTTTATGGTTGGATGCACAAAATCTTAATGCAAAAGAACATCACTTTATATTGCCACTTGTGATATGGACCTTTATTATGCAGTCTGTCGCTTTTATTTCTTCCACATCACAAGATCGTATAAAGCTTATTTTCTCCACATTAATAGATCATACATATTTAGAAGGCAATTTTTATTGCATGCACCGATGACAACTTACTTGAAGGATCTTACTCAATCCATAGGTAGGTATGGTAGACTCTCATGAAAAAATTGGTTTAAGGAATGTTTGGAAGCACAAGTAGTATCTCTATTTGGTGCAAATAATTTGGCTAGCATGAGGGGGGAAAGCAAGATCAACATGTTGGATGATCCAAGACAATATACTTTATTTCGGATATAAGAAAACATAACCCATTACGTTGTCTTCCTTGTCCAACATCAACCTTTTAGCATGTCATATTTTCATGAGTGCTCACAATTACAAAAGATGTCCAAGAAAGTATATTTATATGTGAAATCTCTCTTCCTTCAATATTCTTTCATGAATTGTTCAAGTGACCAATTATATGTTTGCTGACTTTCAATAAGTTCACTACCTATACTTATTCTGTGTGAAGTCATTACTCCCCATGGTATAAGCATATGAAACATATATAAATTCAGATTTATGATATTCAATTATTCAACCATTTACTCATAGGATATACGTGAAGCACGTGAGTAAATGACAAACTACTCCAAAAGATATAAGTGAACAACACTGAGTAGTCAAATAATTAACTAGCCATGGGAGGATTATTTTTCCTTTAATATTTCAGATCCAATGATTTTATTCAAATAGCAAGTAAAATTGAAAATACGCTCCAAGCAAAACACATATCATGTGACGAATAAAAATATAGCTCTGAGTAAGGTATACCGATAGTTTTTGAAGACGAAAGAGGGGATGCCTTCCGGGGCATCCCCAAGCTTAGGTAATTGAGTCTTCCTTGAGTATTTACTTTGGGTGCCTTGGGAATCCCCAAGCTTAGGGTCTTTCCACTCCTTATTCTCCTCATATCGACATCTCACACAAAACTTAACGAAACTTCGTGAGATAGGTTAGTATGATAAGGAGTAAACATTCACTTCGGTACTGTCAAAGACAAGGATCATAATTCCTCTCACACAATTCCTACTGTACCATATCATTTCTACAATTTATATTGAGGAATATAAGCCTTAGACACTACAAAACAAGCAAACTATGCAATGAAAACATAATCTGTCATAAACAGAACAGTCTGTAATGATCTGAACACCAACCATACCTATGCTACTCCAAAACTTATGAAATAAATTGGTGGACGTGAGGAATTTGTCTTTTAATCTTCTGAAAAAAGAATCAACTCAATCACACTCTTCAGTAAAAAAGGCAGCTAATCTCATGAGCGCAAAGTTTATTTTTTTATAGCAAGATCACATTAACTTTCACCCAGGTCTTCCCAAAGGTCTTACTTGGCATTTTATTGAAACAAAAGCTATAATAAATGATTAATACAGTATCTTAATTATGAGAACACACAAAAACAATAAGGGTAAATATTGGTTTGTCTCCCAACAAGCGCTTTTCTTTAATGCCTTTTAGCTTGGCATGATGATTTCAATGATGCTCACATAAAAGATAAGAATTGAAACATAAAGAGAGCATCATGAAGAATATGACTAGCATATTGAAATCTAACTCACTACTTATGCCTAGGAATTTTGATAGCACATAATTTATAGGAACAAGAATCAACTAGTATAGGAAGGAAAAACAAGTATAACTTCAAAACTTTAAGCACATAGAGAGGAAAATTGATATTACTGTAACTCCTACAAGCATATATTCCTCCCTCGTAATAATTTTCAGTAGCATCATGGATAAATTCAACAATATAACCATCACACAAAGGATTCTTTTCATCATCTACAAGCATAGAAATTTTACTACTCTCCACATAAGCAAAATTCTTCTCATTCGGAATAGTGGAATCATTACTAACTAAAGTTGACACTCTTCCAGATCCACTTTAGATTATAGTATTATTCATACTACAAAATATATAAGTGAAGTTCATGGAGAATTCTTCAATTAATATAGACTAACCAATATCCAAGCTCAAAATGTATAAGTGAAGCACACGAAGCATTCTATAAAGCAATACTCAAAAGATTTAAGTGAAGCTCAAAGACCAATTCTATAAGATCATACTTAGAAGATATAAGTGAAGCACATGAATTATTCTATAAATTGATGAAGGGAAATCACATACTAGCATGGTTCTTAAAGAAATAGAAAAATACAAAGGACATAAATCATGTGAACAAAAGAAAAACCGAGGTATACCGATAATTGTTGAAGAAGAAAGATGGGATGCCATCCGGGGCATCCCCAAGCTTAGATGCTTGAATATCCTTAGAATATTTACTTGGCGTGCCTTGGGCATCCCCAAGGTTGAGCTCTTTCCTCTCTTTATTCTCCTGATATTGATAGCTCCTCGATCTTCGAACACTTCATCCACACAAAACTTTAACAAAAACTTTGTGAGATCCGTTAGTATAATAAAGCAAATCATTATCTTTAGGTACTATTTCAAACTCATTACAATTTCATATTAGAACTATATATACTGTATTCCAACTTATCTATGGTTCATACCCTCCGATACTAGCCATAGATGCATCAAAATAAGCAAACAACACACGAAAAACAGAATCTGTCTAAAACAGGATAGTCTGTAGTAATCTGGAGGTTTAGTAAACTTCTGTAACTACAAAAATTATTAAATAAATTTTAAAATTTTAGAAATTTGTGCATAATTAATATTCAAAAAGTTTCAGACCCATTTGACTTTCCAGTAAAAAATGTAAAATCACGTGCTACAGCCAAAGTTTCTGTTTTTTGTTCTGCACATAGTAAACAAGCAATCTAATCATCCTAAAACCAAAGCTTGACACATTATTTTTATAATACAATGGATATATATAAGGGGATAATTATTTACAGAGAAACTTCCATGAAAAACTCTACATTGTTTCCATGAGCATGAACACAAGTGCTCAAGGTCGACCCTCACTTCTTCAATGCATAACTTTCCAATCACTTCTCTTTTTGAAAAGCTTTTTAGGCATGAGAGGCAAGTAAATTCTTTTTGTATTTTCATTCTTTTAATTTTTTTTATGTTTCACCCACAACTAAACAGAAACAAAAAAGGAAAAACAAAATCTACTTAGTGAATAAAGCAAACAAGCACACATGAGAATATCAACCTCACGCTATTGCTCCCCGGCAACGGCGCTAGAAAAGAGCTTGATAATCCCCAAGTGCAGGGAATCATCGTAGAAATTTCCAAAGGTGGAAGTGATAATTATGGAGTGTCTAACCCACAAGGAGCTAAAGGTAAGATCAATATTCTCTCAAGTCCTATCTGCCACTGTACGACTCTACGTGCACCGAAGGTTTGCTTCCAACTAGGAACGAGAAATAAAACTATGTTGTGGGTATGAAGAGGATAACTTTGTATGATATCAGAGAGCTAAAATATGAAAGTACGTGCTGTTATCATAAATTTAGAATATATTACTAAATATTATAAATAGTGAGTGTGGAGTAACGGTGGATCAGTGTGCGGAATTGTCCTAGGCAATTGTTAACAAAACCGGTAATCACTATTGCAGTTTCATATGAGGGAGAGGCATAAGCTAACACACTTTCTCTTCTTGGATCATATGCACTTATGATTGGAACTCTAGCAAGAATCCACAACTACTAAAGATCATTAAGGTAAAACCAAACCATAGCATTAAAGTATAAAGTCCTCTTTATTCCCATACGCCATGTCTCATTTATCCGTGTTTGAGTTTCAGTCACTCACGCAACGCAGACAATAAGCAAACCATGACATATTGCAACACCCTACAGCGGGAATCCCTCACGCTTGCATGACACGGTGGGCACCATAGGACAGCACCAAAGGAAAACATACAACTCATACCAATCTAAATCATTAATCAACCCAAAGACAAAGGTATCTACTCAAAACATCATAGGATGGCAACACATCATTGGATCATAGTATGTGGCATAAAGCACCATGTTCAAGTAGGGATTACAGCGGGGTGTGGGAGAGTGGACTGCGTAAAAGAGATGAGGATGGTGATGATGATGGTGATGTTGATGAAGACGATCACCGCAGCGATGATTCCCCTCCCGATGGCACTCCGGTGCCACCGAGAGAGAGGTGGAGAGGTTCTTCCCCTTGTGCTTCCTCCTCCATGGCCACCCCCTTGGATGGGGGGAGGTTCTCCCTCTGGTCCTTGGCCTTCATGGTGATGATGGCCCCCCGGGGATCCTCCTCCATAGCCTCCGGTGATGATGCCCCCCTCCGTCAGGGTGCCAGAGAGGGCCTAGATTGATTTCTCGTGGCTACAGAGGCTTGCAACGGCGGAACTTCCGATCTAGGTTATTTTTTGGAGGTTTCTATATTTATAGGAATTTTTGGCGTCGGTCCCACGTCAAGGAGGTTCCTGAGTCGTCCATGAGGTAGGCCCACGCGCCCGGCGGGAGGGGGGTGGGCGCGCCCCCCACCCTTGTGGACTGCCCAGGACTCTTCTCGCCCAAGTCTTTTACTCCAGGGTCTCATAAAAAATCGTCAAAAATTGGCACGTCAATTGGACTCCGTTTGGTATTCCTTTTCTGTAAAACTCAAAAACAAGGAAAAAAAGAAACTGGCACTGGGCACTAGGTTAATAGATTAGTCCCAAAAATCATATAAAATAGCATATAAATGCATATAAAACATCCAAGTTTGATAATATAATACCATGAATACTTCATAAATTATAGATACGTTGGAGATGTATCAAGCTCCCACTCAGATAAACATCCCTCTAGTCATCTAAGTGATACATGATCCGAATCGACTAGGCCGTGTCCGATCATCACGTGAGACGGACTAGTCATCAACAGTGAACATCTCCATGTTGATCCTATCTACTATATGACTCTTGTTCGACCTTTCAATCTCTTGTGTTCCGAGGCCATGGCTGTACATGCTAGGCTCGTCAAGTCAACCTAAGTGTTTCACATGTGTACATCCGACTTACACCCATTGTATGCGAATGTTAGAATCTATCACACCCGATCATCACGTGGTGCTTCGAAACAACGAACCTTCGCAACGGCTCACAGTTATGGGTAACACATTTCTTGAAATATTTAGTGAGGGATCATCTTATTTATGCTACCGTTGTCCTAAGCAAATAAGATGTAACCATGACAAACATCACATGCAAATCATAAAGTGATATGATGTGGCCAATATCATGTTGCGCCTTTGATCTCCATCTTCGAGGCGCGGCATGATCACTTTCGTCTCTGGCATGACACCATGATCTCCATCATCGTGTCTTCATGAAGTTGTCTCGCCAACTATTACTTCTACTACAATGGCTAATGGTTAGCAATGGAGTGAAGTAATTACATGGCGTTTTTCATTGACACGCAGGTCATACAATAAATTAAGAAAACTCCTATGGCTCCTGCCAGTTGTCATACTCATCGACATGCAAGTCGTGATTCCTATTACAAGAACATGATCAATCTCATACATCACATATATATAATTCATCACATCCTTTTGGCCATATCACATCACATAGCATACCCTGCAAAAACAAGATAGACGTCCCCTAATTGTTGTTGCATGTTTTACGTGGCTGCTATGGTTTTCTAGCAAGAACGTTTCTTACCTACGCAAAAGGCACAACGGTGATATGCCAATTGCTATTTACCCTTCATAAGGACCCTCTTCATCGAATCTGATCCGACTAAAGTGGGAGAGACAGACACCCGCTAGCCACCTTATGCACCAAGTGCATGTCAGTTGGTGGAACCAGTCTCACGTAAGCGTACATGTAAGGTCGGTCCGGGCCGCTTCATCCCACAATGTCGCCGAATAAAGATAAGACTAGAAAAGGTAAGCAAATTGAACAAATCATCACCCACAACTACTTTGTGTTCTACTCGTGCATAGAATCTACGCATATACCTAGCTCATGATGCCACTATTGGGGAACATAGTAATAATTCAAAATTTTCCTACATGTCACCAAGATCAATCTAGGAGATGCTAGCAACAAGAGAGAGGGAGTGCATCTTCATACCCTTGAAGATTGCTAAGCGGAAGCGTTACAAGAATGTGGTTGATGGAGTCGTACTCGTGGCGATTCAAATCGCGAAAGATCCGATTAAGCGCCAAACGGACGGCGCCTCCGCGTTCAACACACGTACAGCCTGGGGACGTCTCCTCCCTCTTGATCCAGCAAGGGGAGAGGAGAAGTTGAGGGAGAACTCCGGTAGCACGATGGTGTGGTAGTGGAGTTTGCGGTTCTCATGCAGGGCTTCGCCAAGCACTAGAGAGGAGGAGGTGGTGTTGGAGGAGGGAGGGGCTGCGCCTGAGGAAAGGGGTGCAACTACCCTCTCTCTCCCTCACTATATATAGGGGGAATGGGGAGGAGGAGGTTCCCTAGGGTTTCCCTAGGGGAGGGCGGCAGCCACTGATGAGGACATAGACCTAGGGTAGGGTAATAGGCCTGACCTATACGTACTACCTAAGGTCCTTGCCCTATAAGCAAAGAAGTTCAAGAGTAAACAAGGTGGACCCAATAAAGGCGTCGAGTGCAATCCACTCGACCTACCATTCACTCGGAGACTACTTCTTCTTTGAGTCACTCGACTATTCAACCACTCGACCATGTAAAAGACCACTTGACATACAAGAAGACCTAAAGCCGTTCTGCACAGCAACGGTCAGGCATTTACTCGTATATTTAATGATCATTTGTAGCACTTTATTACAGACGGTACCTGTAACGCTCTCTCTTTATGAACATTGAACCCTGTGTAACGGAGGGGAGATGGGGTCCTGGCGCACTCTATATAAGGCACTCCCTCCTCTGGGACAAGGGTTCGCACCCCCTGTAACTCACACGCATATAATCCAGTCGACCGCCTCTGGGCTCCGAGACGTAGGGTTGTTACTTCCTCCGAGAAGGGCCTGAACTCGTAAAACTCGCGTGTACAACTCCTCCATAGCTAGGATCTTGCCTCTACATTCCTACCCCCCATTCTACTGTCAGACTTAGAACCACGACAGTTGGCGCCCACCGTGGGGCAGGTGTCTTAGCGACTTGTTGGAGAAGTTGCGATTTTTCCAATCCCCATCAACATGGTTTCGGGCGAAGGTTTGGCCGAGGGCTGCGAGATCCATCTCGGCGCGCTCGTATTCGTCATCGACGACTCTGCTTGGCTCCAAGAAGCGCCACTCGACGTCGAGGCGCTCCCCGTCCGCGGGGCAACGCACTTTCGCGCGTGCGTCCGTGGCATCCTCCTACGGCAGCTGTCGACTCAGTATCGGTCGGCTCCTATGCTGACCTCCCTCCCTGCAGCCCACCGGAGCAAACGTTCCGGTCGATCGAGGCTTCAGCGGTGGGTGAGGCATGCGGTGGCTCGCCAGTCGGCCACCCCCCAAGTCGCTGCAATCGAGCCCGACGAAACTCTCTACGGCCTGTTTGACTGGCTCCGTAGAGACTGCATCCAAGTGCGATAGCAGCGACCCCGCGGCGGAAGTTTTGATGGTCAATGGACCATGCAGTCCTCCTAGCTTCACTCGTGAAGACGGAGGCGATGGGGGCGGCGATCCGTCGCGTGTTCGCGAAGAGTACCGCCCCGAACCCCTCTCTTCATGGCGGAGGGAAGAACTTCGCCGCTGGAACATGGACGCGCTTCACACTCCTATCATTGGAGAAACCCCTGAGGCCCAGGCCTTGGAGGAGGCGTGCCTGGCCAACTTGGCTGAGCGCACTCGACTGGAGAACCTCCAGCGCGCACTCGACGAGCGTGCTCGGCAGCGTATCCCCGAGTCCAGTCGACGCCAACTTTTTCCACCTACGACTCAGGTATACCAAACTCCGATCCAGAATCTCGCAGCTGCGGCCCGAATAGCGGGGTCAATTCAACCTTCCTAGTCAGAAGCTGGTCGAGGTTTGGTGCAGATCCGGGCTTTGCTACGAGCAGCGGGAGAGTAGAATACAACAGTATCTCAGTCGCGGAATAGGATTCATAGCAGATCCGTGGTTGGAGACACAGTCCAGTCGACTGACAGCCCGAGATCGCCCCTGAGGCGTGAGGAACATGGGGACCGGCGAGATCAGTACAGAAACCGCAAGCAGTATGATCACGGACTCGATCACGATGATCGTCGTTGAGTGCCCACGCCTCCCCCAAGGAGTGGGTCATACGTGCCTCAACAGCATGATGACATACTTCCTCGTAGTGGTGGGCGAAGGATTCCAGTCGACCCCAGGGAACCGAGCTTTGATGCGAGATCTATTCTCATTCAGGGTCTGGTTGACAGAAACAGAGCTCACAGAGAAGGCCACGATAGAGATTTTCCAACCAGCAGCAGAGTGCATGTCTCAGGTCCAGAGTGCTTCAACAGAGCCATCAGGGATGCGGTGATTCCTCCCAACTTCAGGTTGGCGACTGGAGTCAGTAAGTTCATTGTTGAGTCCAAGCCTGACACTTGGCTTGAGGATTACCAAGTGGCTATACAGATTGGTGGTGGCAACGATGAAGTTGCCATGAAGTATCTTCCTTTGATGTTAGAGGGCTCGGCCAGAGCGTGGCTGAATCAGTTAGTGCCTGGTAGTATTTATACTTGGGAAGATGGTGCCCGAGTATTTGTCAGAACATTTGAAGGTACTTGCAAATGGCCAACAGGGCTGACAGAATTACAGTGTTGCGTTCAGAAACCGAATGAAACTCTGAGAGATTATATCCAGAGATGGATCACATTACACCATACAGTGGATAATGTGTCAGATCACCAAGCAATTTGTGCCTTCAAAGAAGGCGTTAAGTATCGGGAATTGAATCTAAAATTCGGTCGGACAGGAGATATGACTCTGACTCGGATGATGGAGATTGCCACCAAATACGCCAATGGTGAAGAGGAAGACCGACTCCGGAGTGGCAAGCACAAAACAGTCGCCCACGAAACTGGAGGAGGGAACTCCAATCGGAAGCAAAAGCGCAAAGCCGAGCCAGCTGCTCCTGGAGAAGCCTTAGCCGTGACTCAAGGAAAGTTCAAAGGGAAACTGAAAGGACCGTGGAACCCCAAGAAAGTAAAATATCAAGATGGAAATGATGTGCTAGATTTACCATGCCACATTCACACCAAGAAAGATGAAGAGGGTAATTTCATTTACCCGAAGCATACCACTCGACAGTGTCGACTCCTAATCCAGCAATTCCAAGAGAAACAGCCCAAGGAAAAGGAGAAGGAAGCGGACAAAGTTGAGGATGAGGAAGAGGACGATGATGGTTACCCCCAGGTCAATTCCACTCTAATGATTTTCGCTGATGTTGAGAGTAAGAGTCGACTGAAAGTCATCAACAGAGAAGTGAACATGGTTGCTCCGGTGACACCCAGTTATTTGAAGTGGTCTCAGACTGCCATTAAATTCGACCAGTCCGATCACCCAGCACACATAGCCTCCGCTGGGAGGCAAGCGCTGGTGGTCGACCCAGTAGTCAAAGGCACTCGATTGACTAAGGTTCTGATGGATAGTGGCAGTGGTCTGAATATACTGTATGCAGAGACGTTGAAAGGAATGGGCATTCCGATGTCCAGACTCAGTGAAAGAAATATGAGTTTCCATGGAGTTATTCCTATCAAGAAGGCTGCGTCACTCGGCCAGATCGCCCTTGATGTAGTTTTCGGTGATTCCAAGAATTACCGCAAAGAAAAGTTGACATTTGAAGTTGTGGATTTCCCGAGTGCTTATCATGCTATTCTGGGCAGGCCAGCTTATGCATGTTTTATGGCTCGGCCATGTTACGTGTACCTCAAATTGAAGATGCCTGGTCCTAAAGGGGTGATCACTATCACTGGCAATCAAAAGAAGGCAGAAGAGTGCTTCCAGAATGGTTCAAAGATCGCTGATGCATAGATGGCAGTAGTGGAATTGCAGGAGTATCAAAAAAATGCAGATCCGAGTGATTTGTTGCGAGTTAAGAAGCCTGCCACAGATTCAGCATTCCAGTCGTCTGGTGTAATGAAGCCGATTCATATTCACCCAACGGATCCCAATGCTGCTCCGACTCACATTTCAACAACACTCGACTCCAAATAGGAAGAAGCGCTCATCCAGTTCCTCCGTGAGAACTGGGACATCTTTGCATGGAAACCTTCTGACATGCCAGGTGTTCCCAGGGGACTGGCTGAGCATCGTTTGCGAGTCGACCCAAAAGTGAAACCAGTCAAACAACATCTTCGACGGTCCGCCATACAGAAGATAAAGGCAATCGGTGAAGAAGTGGCTCGGCTTCTAGCAGCAGAGTTTATCCGAGAGATTTATCACTCCGAGTGGTTATCTAATGTTGTCATGGTCCCAAAGAAGGACGACTCACATCGCATGTGCATTGACTACAAACATATCAATCGGTCCTGCCCAAAAGATCACTTTCCTCTCCCTCGCATCGACCAAATAGTCGACTCGACTGCGGGGTGTGAGCGTTTGTCCTTTTTGGACGCTTATTCCGGGTATCATTAGATCCGTCTGTATGGCCCCGATGAGATAAACACAACTTCCATCACCCCATTTGGGTGCTTCTGTTATGTCACTATGCATTCGGCATGAAGAACGCTGGAGCCACATTCATGCGGATGATTCAGAAGTGTTTACTCACTCAGATCAGTCGGAATGTGGAAGCATACATGGATGACATTGTGGTCAAGTCACGTAAAGGTTCCGACCTACTGGCTGACCTTGCTGAAACCTTTGCCAACCTCAGAAGGTATGATATCAAGCTTAATCCATCAAAGTGCACGTTTGGAGTTCCAGGCGGAAAATTACTCGGTTTTCTCGTTTTCGAACGAGGGATCGACGCTAACCCAGAGAAAGTGGGTGCCATACTCCGGATGAAACGCCCTGTGCGTGTGCATGATGTTCAGAAGCTTACTGGTTGTTTGGCCACCCTAAGTCAATTCATTTCTCGCCTAGGTGAAAAGGCACTGCCTCTTTACCGACTGATGAAGAAGTTAGATAAGTTCGAGTGGACTCCTGAAGCTGATGCAGCATTTGCAGAGCTTAAAGCACTACTTTCCACCTAGTCGGTGCTTGCTGCTCCAATCAGCAAAGAGCCTTTACATTGCAGCCACTGAACAAGTCGTCAGTACAGTACTTATGGTCGAGCGGGAAGAATAAGGAAAAGCTTACAAAGTTCAGCGCCCAGTATACTATGTCTCTGAAGTTTTGACTCCATCAAAGCAAAGATATCCACATTATCAGAAGCTTGTTTATGGGATTTATATGACCACGAAGAAGGTTGCACATTACTTCTCTGACCACTCCATTACAGTCGTCAGCGACGCTCCATTATCAGAGATTCTGAACAACAGAGATGCAACTGGTCGAGTGGCAAAGTGGGAAATTGAGCTCCTTCCCTTAGATATCAAGTTTGAGGCAAAGAAAGCTACCAAGTCCCAAGCAATAGCGGATTTCCTCGCCGAGTGGATCGAACAGCAACTGCCGACTCAAGTTCACTCGGAGCACTGGACCATGTTCTTTGATGGTTCCAAGATGCTGAATGGTTTCGGTGCTGGGGTGGTACTGGTATCCCCCCGAGGAGACAAGCTTCGATATGTCCTCCAGATTCACTTTGATTCCTCCAATAACGAAGCAGAATATGAAGCACTCTTGTATGGGTTACGTATGGCCATCTCACTCAGCGTATGTCGCCTCATGGTCTATGGCGACTCAAATTTGGTAGTCAATCAAGTGATGAAGGAGTGGGGCGTCAGAAGCCCAGCCATGACTAGCTACTGTAACGCAGTGAGGAAGTTGGAAAAGAAGTTTGAGGGGTTAGAGCTCCATCATATACCTCGACTTAAAAAATCAAGCAGCCAATGATTTAGCAAAGATAGGCTCCAAGAGAGAAGCCATTCCCAGTAATGTGTTCTTGGAGCATATTCATGCACCTTCAGTTCAAGAAGATCCCTTCACTGAAGAGCCCCCACAGCCAAAGAGTGCCACCGATCTGACTGAAGTCGAGATTCTAGCCGTGGTTGACCTAATCATGGATATTTTGGTTATTACTCCCGACTGGACAATGCCATACATTGCGTATATCCTTAGGAAGGAACTCCCAGAGGATGAAGAAGAGGCTCGACAGATCGTCCGTTGATCCAAAGCCTTTACTGTGATAAGAGGACAGCTGTTTAGGGAAAGTGTAATCGGAGTCAGCCATAAATGCATAACCCCGGAAGAAGGTCTAGCGATCCTCAACGACATCCACTCGGGGACCTGTGGCCACCATGCGACCATTGTGGCTAAAGCATACCGAGCTGGATTTTATTGGCCACGAGCAAATGAAATGGCGAAAGATATAGTCGACAGATGTGAAGGCTGCCAGTTTTACTCCAATATGTCCCACAAACCCACGTCAGCCCTAAAGACCATTCCACCTGTCTGGACCTTTGCTGTTTGGGTATTAGATATGGTTGGACCGCTGAGGACTGGTAGGAGCGGCTTCACTCACGTGCTTGTAGGAGTCGACAAGTTTACCAAGTTGATTGAAGCCAAGCCTATCAAGAATCTGGAAGCTAGTACTGCCGTCAGCTTCATCAGAGAATTGACATTCAGATACGGAGTTCCACACAGCATCATCACTGGCAATGGATCGATCTTCGATTCAGATGAGTTCAGAGCCTTCTGCGCCTCCCAAGGCACATGAGTCGACTATGCTTCAGTCGCCCATCCCCAGTCGAATGGACAAGTAGAGAGAGCAAATGGCCTGATTCTCAAAGGATTGAAACCCCGACTGATGCGAGACCTCAAGCATGCAGCGGGCGCCTGGGTTGATGAACTTCCATCAGTTCTTTGGGGATTGAGGACAACTCCCAATCGGTCGACTGGCCGAACTCCATTCTTCTTGGTCTATGGAGCTGAAGCTGTTCTACCGAGTGACTTGCTTCATAATGCACCACGAGTCGAGCTCTTTTCTGAAGATGAAGCAAAACAAGCTTGGCAGGACGCAGTCGACCTCCTCGAGGAGGAAAGATAGATGGCCTTGATCCAGTCGACCATTTATCAGCAAGACTTGCGTCGATTCCACGCCAGAAATGTGAAAGGTCGAGCCTTTCAAGAGGGAGACTTGGTTCTTCGAGTGGATCAGCAGAAACCACACAAGCTAGCTCGTGCTTGGGAAGGCCCCTTCATTGTCACTAGAGTGCTCCACAATGGAGCATACCACCTTTACAATGTCGAGCATAAGAAGGATGAGCCACGGGATTGGAATGCGGAGTTGCTTCGCCCCTTTTACATTTAAGTACTCATTCAAATAAAATGTAATAAGAAATACCTTTGTAATTTGCTTATCAAAGACAAGATCTTTACAGTCCTCTTAAATGCTTGTTGTTGCTTTTATTTGCGTCTGAAATCCCCCAGTGGGTGACTTAGCTGTGAATCCGTTTCTCCTAAGTTTAAAAGAAAATCCTACCGAGTGGTGAGCAAGCCTCCCACTCGGAGGCTTAGCTACGAATCTGTTTCGCCTAAGTTTAAAAAATCCTACTGAGTGGTCAACAACCCTCCCACTCGGGGGCTTAGCTGCAGTCCAGTACTCACCTATGTTTGTAAAATCCTACCGAGTGGTGAGCAAGCCTCCCACTCGGAGGCTTAGCTGCAGTCCAGTACTCGCCTAAGTTTGTAAAATCCTACCGAGTGGTGAGGAAGCCTCCCACTTGGAGGCTTAGCTGTAGTCCAGTACTCGCGTAAGTTTGTAAAATCCTACCGAGTGGTGAGCAAGCCTCCCACTCGGAGGCTTAGCTGCAGTCCAGTACTCGCCTAAGTTTGTAAAATCCTACCGAGTGGTGAGGAAGCCTCCCACTTGGAGGCTTAGCTGTAGTCCAGTACTCGCGTAAGTTTGTAAAATCCTACCGAGTGGTGAGCAAGCCTCCCACTCGGAGGCTTAGCTGCAGTCCAGTACTCGCCTAAGTTTGTAAAATCCTACCGAGTGGTGAGCAACCCTCCCACTTGGGGGCTTAGCTGCAGTCTAGTACTTGCCTAAGTTTTAAAAATCCTACCGAGTGGTGAGCAACCCTCCCACTCGGGGGCTTAGCTGCAGTCCAGTACTCGCCTAAGTTTAAAAAATCCTACCGAGTGGTGAGCAACCCTCCCACCCGGGGGCTTAACTGCAGTCCAGTACTCGCCTAAGTTTAAAAAATCCTACCGAGTGGTGAGCAATCCTCCCACTAGGGGGCCTAGCTGCAGTCCAGTACTTGCCTAAGTTTAAAAAATCCTACCGAGTGGTGAGCAACCCTCCCACTTCGGAGCTTAGCTACAGTCCAGTACTCGCCTAAGTTTGTAAAATCCTACCGAGTGGTGAGAAACCCTCCCACTCGGAGGCTTAGTTGCAGTCCAGTACTCGCCTAAGGTTAAAAACTCCTATCGAGTGATGAGCAACCCTCCCACTCGGGGGCTTAGCTGCAGTCCAGTACTCGCCTAAGTTTAAAAAATCCTACCGAGTGGTGAGCAATCCTCCCACCCGGGGGCTTAGCTGCAGTCCAGTACTCGCCTAAGTTTAAAAAATCCTACTGAGTGGTGAGCGACCCTCTCACTTGGGGGTTTAGCTGCAGTCCAGTACTCGCCTAAGGTTTAAAGTCCGTACTTATCCGCAAGGACGACGAGGTGGAGGTCGACTGCAACCTTCTCCTTTGGGGCTGCGCCACAAATACAACATGCTCTCCATCCCCATCCGCAAGGATGATGAGGTGCAGGTCTACTGCAACCTTCTCCTTAGGAGCTGCACCACAAGTACAAGGTATGCTCCATCCCTATATGCAAGGGCGACGAGGTGCAGGTCGACCGCAACCTTCTTCTCCGAGCTACGCCACAAATACAACATGCGCTCCATCCCCATCCGCAAGGATGACAAGGTGCAGGTCGACTGCAACCTTCTCCTTAGGAGCTGCGCCATAAGTACAACATACGCTCCATCCCTATCTGCAAGGGCGACGAGGTGCAGGTCGACCGCGACCTTCTTCTCCGAGCTACGCCACAAATACAATGTGCGCTCCATCCCTATCCGCAGGGACGACGAGGCACAGGTCGATTGAAGTCTCCACTTCAAGGCTACATCTTAAAGAGAAAAGTCCAAGCGATGGCAAATACAAGCATATTCAGAAATAAACCAAGTTCAGATAGATCCTAAAAGTTCCAGACGACGGATCAAAAGTATTCGAGCATCAAGCCCAAAGGAGTTTAACGGTTACACGGTCACTCGGCATTCCGAGGCAAATAAAGGTGGAGCATAATGTTTTTCAGTCATGCGTCAGGAGAAGGACTGGCTGGGTCGCAGAAACTATCAAGGTCTATGCTGTCTGCTATACAAGTGGCGGCTTCAAGGAAAGTGTCCATGAAGGACTGGAAAGTGTGTCTCTTGGTGTTAGCAACCTTGAGTTCCGCCAGCTTGTCTTCTTTGACGTCTTTGCAGTGCACTCGGACCAGGGACAGCGCGACATCAGCGCCACAGCGAGAGGATGACTTCTTCCATTCTTGCACTCGGTCGGGGATTTGATTCAGTCGAGTCATTAGGGACTCGAGATCTTGGGACAGTTCCGCCTGAGGCCAGAGTCCAACATCAACCCGAGTCATCGCCGCTTTTAGGCAGGCAAGATAAGTAACCGTGATGTCCATGCGAGATTCCAACCGCAGCACATTCATCGCAACATCATCCTTGACTGGACAGTTTATGGGGTCAAGACCCGTCTCGACCCGCCCAGTTTCCGCTTCAAAGTCTTGACAAAACTCTGCATAGTCGAGTGAATGGTGAGTCGATGATATAATTAGACTTGACAGTCGACAGAAACAAGTCAGTCAACCATCAGTACCTTCAAAGTTTAAGACCAGCTTTGCAGCAAGCTGGCCCAGATAAGACTCCAACTCGCCCTTCTTAACTTTGAGGCTTCGAAGCTCATTAGTCAGCTTGTCCTTGTCCTTCTTCAGTCGCTCGACCTCCCGATTGGCATCAGAAACATCGGTCTTCAGTTTGGAATTCTCTTCTTCTAGCTTGTCGACTGAAGCAAGCTTCTTGTCAGCAAGCGCAGTTTTCTCTCGCGCTTCCTTCTGTGCAGCAGCAAGATCCAGATCCTTCTTCTCCAAAGCCTGCTTCATTTTCTCTAAAGAAATAATATTCTTCATACGGGCTTGGAGTTGACGGTTTTCACTACGTACATCTGCTCGAGTGGAGTCCCTCGGTTAAAAAAACGGAAAGGAAAAGTGCCAGCAATAGTAAGATAAACAGTTCATGATCGGTTACCTCCCATGGCAGCTACTTCATCGCGAGCAGTCTTGGGATTCTTTTTGGCCAGTTCCAGATCAAGGTTGAGGCCGATTTGTTGCTGGTTCAGTGTAGAGAGTTGAGCACCGAGATCACAAGATTTCTGCGGCCAACACATAAGACTTGTCAGTCGACTGAAATGAAAGACATCACTACGACAGCTACTCCAAGACTACCATCGAATCAAAAAAAAGATAGGTTCAGATTCTCAGACCATAGTCGACTGCCCGCAGTCAGCTATGGTTTCGGGGACTACACCCAGTGGGTGCACTTAGCGTGCCCCCACTAGTTTTAATTCCACTCAGCATGGTCCGCCCAGCGTGAGTTGTAAAAAAGACAGTTCAGATTCTCAGACCACAGTTGACTGCCCGCGATCAACTATGGTCTCGGGGACTACACCTAGTGGGTGCACTCAGAGTGCCCCCACTAGTTCAAAGATTCAGCTTGAGTCGATCCAAAGTGACTTATACAATTTCAAAACAGCCAAACCCCAATGGGTGATCAGATGAGAAATATGACCAACTAACCTGGACATTGGTTTGCAGAGCAGCTCCGGCATTGAAGGCCACCTGGCTGGCCTCATGCACCACTTTCATTTGCCCCATCACAAGATTTAACTGAAGAAGAGCTTCCTTGGCAGCAGTCGATGGGTCGTCTGGAGTATGATATGCAGTAAAAAGCGATGCTGGCAGAGCAGTCGAAGCAGCTGCAGGATCTGAAGCGTGGAGTTGTATTGGTGCAGCAAAAGTCTGAGTAGCTGATCCTGATGGACAACCAGTCAACAGCGGGACAACGAAGGTGACGTTGGTTCGAGCCGGATCTGTCGATTGCTCGACTTTCGCCCCAGGCATCACGGTCGACTGAAGAACCTGGACCTCAGGCGCTTTCCCGCCCAGTTCCTTGTCTTTCCTCCTCCTCCCCCACAGGGGTACTTCTTCTTCATCATCCGGGAGCACAACAACGTCCCGCGGAACTGCAATAAACAGAGAAAGTCGTACGGATAGCTGACGAACAATCCAGTCATCCAAATAAATTCGAATCGGGCATACTAACTGGCTTTGGAGGTAGCTGCGTTGACAGTTTCCTCGTCGACCGGATTCTTGTCAATATCCATGTCGGTCGCAGCTGATGTCGGGCTGTAAAGGTTCATCATCCACTCATTCAGAACAAAAAAGTTGGTCGGAACAAGAAAATACAGGAAGAATATTTACCCAGAAGCAACAAGGATGTCCATCTTGATTCTAGGCAAGGTCTTCTGAGCCTTCGAAGGATTGACCTTTGGTTGCTTGGGGACCTTCTTAGCCAATTCTGGAGTCGGAGACCGAGCGTGTTTTTGAGATGGAGCACTCGAGGCCACAGCTTTACCGCGCCTGCCCATGGGATCATGGTGCTGCTTCGATCGAGTTCAGAACAAGGCAGTGAGTCGGCTACTTCCTCATCGCCCGACTCATCGCTCTCATCTTCATCATCGTCGGCTGGTGACTCCCACTCGACGCTCTCCTCCGCACTGTCCTCACGCTCTTGGTTTTGCTCCAGAGCTTGTTCACCATTGGGCATTGAATACATCTCCGTGTAAATCTACAAAACAAGGAGCCGACTGCAAGTCAGTCGGATAAACAAACAGTCGGAAAACATGTCTAAAAGCTCAGTTGAAATGGCCAAACCTTGTCTGGTTGGTTTCTGTCGCTGAAAGGGTTGACTCTCCTGGTGCCCCTGGGGTTGTCCTTGTTCCCGGTGATACCCCTCAGCCACTCGGCCACTGTTTTGGCCGCCACCTCCTTCGGATGAACCCGAGCGGTGTCACCAGCCCCGGAGTACGTCCACATGGAGTGTTCACGAGCTTGGAGTGGTTGGATGCGCCGACTGAGGAACACCTCTAGTAGATCCATTCTAGTGACACCTTGGTTAATCAACTGAACCACTCTCTCGACAAGCATGCCTGTCTCTGCCTTCTCTACGGCAGTCACTTTAAACGAAGATGGAGTTTGAACACGATCAAAAGAGAAAGGGGGAAGTCCAGTCAACTGGCCTGGCGTCACGATGTCCTGGCAGTAGAACCAGGTTGACTGCCAACCCCTGACCGACTCCGGAAGAGTCATCGAGGGAAAAGAACTTCTTTTCCTCTTATGAATACCCAGACCCCCCACACATCTGGATAAAATGGGTTTTCTCATCGTTCGAGTTCGCTTTCTTCACTGTTTGAGAGCGGATGGTAAAGATGTGCTTGAAAAGACCCCAGTGCGGTCGACACCCCAGGAAATTCTCGCGCATGGATACGAACGCGGCAAGATACGTGATGGTGTTGGTAGTAAAATGATGGAGTTGGGCCCCAAAGAAATTCAAGAAACCCCTAAAGAAGGGGTGTGGAGGAAGTGAGAAGCCGCGGTCGACATGGGTGGCGAGCAGAACGCACTCACCCGGTCGTGGCTGCGGTTCCGTTTCCCCCTCCGGCAGCCGCGCAGACTCGTGGACGATCAGCCCTAGCTCGGCCATATCGTCCAAGTCCTCCTGTCGAAGCGAAGATTGGATCCAATCTCCCTGGATCCAACCTGATGGCAGCCTCGAGTGCGATGAAGACCCCCGATTCGTCTTCCTGCTTTTCGCTGCCCCCGTCGCCTTCTTCGCGTGTTGCAGCGCCGCCGTTCTCTCCTTCCCATGACGGCGGAGCGGTGACGTCGAGAGTGGAGAAGCTGGATGGGGTGAAGGAGCAAGAGGAATAAGAAGGAGAATGGGCACGCATAGTGTGGACGCCTCGGTCTCGCCGCTTTTAAAGGCCCACTTCTGAGTGGCTGACGCGTGGGTCCGGGCGATCCTGTCAAATCCCTCAAACAGTCATGCACGGGATTCGTGGCGAAAAAGGTGGCGCGGAAACTGAAACGCCATGTCTATCCACTCCGCTTACCACGACATGTTCCGCCTGGCGCGCTCCTACCGAAATTTCGAATCTCGCAAAATCCGGGATCCTCGGCAACTGATCATGCCAAAGATTTCGCATCAAAGATGACACTCGACAGGCGACGTTATAAAAACCAATCGGTAATTGCTGAATCGATCAAGGCGACTGAAACGAAGCCGAAAGTTCCAACACTGGCCTCCATTCAGAGATGAATTCTTGAGAAAGGCAAGAGTCAAGACAAGATCAACTTCAACCTTCTTTTTCACTCGGACCTCAATCCATTCGGGGGCTAATGATGAGGACATAGACCTGGGGTAGGGTAATAGGCCTGACCTAAACGTCCTACCTAAGGTCCTTGCCCTAGAAGCAAAGAATTTCAAGAGTAAACAAGGTGGACCCAATAAAGGCGTCGAGTGCAATCCATTCGACCTGCCATTCACTCGGAGACTACTTCTTCTTTGAGTCACTCGACTATTCAACCAGTTGACCATGTAAAACACCACTCGACGTACAAGAAGACCTAAAGCCGTTCTGCCCAGCAACGGTCGGGCATTTACTCGTATATTTATTGATCATTTGTAGCACTTTATTATAGACGTTACCTGTAATGCTCTCTCTTTATGAACATTGAACCTTGTGTAACGGAGGGGAGCTGGGGTCCTTGCGCACTCTATATAAGCCACCCCCTCCTCTGGGACAAGGGTTCGCACCCCTGTAACTCACATGCATATAATCCAGTTGACCGCCTCCGGGCTCTGAGATGTAGGGCTGTTACTTCCTCTGAGAAGGGCCTGAACTTGTAAAATCACATGTACAACTCCTCCATAGCTAGGATCTTGCCTCTACATTCCTACCCCGATTCTACTGTCAGACTTAGAACCACGATAGCCACAGGGGAAACCCTAGATGGGTTTGGGCACCCCCACCCCTAGGAAACTTGCCCCCAAGCCGGGAGGGGCCACTGCCCTAGGGGAGGCGCCCCCACCTCTCCAGGTTACATGAGATGGGGTGGGAGGGGCGCACAACCCCTTAGTGGGCTGGTGTGTCCTCCCCTTGGCCCATAAAGCCCCCCAACGATTGTCGGGGCCTCCAAAACTCCTTTCGGTCATGCTGGTCGTCACCCGGAACTCCCTGAACAACTCTGGACTCCAATACTCTTCGTCCAATATATCAATTTTCACCTCCGGACCATTCCGGAGTTCTTCGTCACATCCGGGATCTCATCCGGGACTCCGAACAACCTTTGGTAACCACATACTATTCCCATTACAACTCTAGCGTCACTGAACCTTAAGTGTGTAGACCCTACGGGTTTGGGAACCATGCAGACATGACCGAGACATCTCTCCGGCCAATAACCAACTTCGGCATCTAGATACCCATGTTGGCTCCCACATGTGCCACGATGATCTCACCAGATGAACCATGATGTCGAGGATTCAATCAATCCCATATACAATTCCCCTTGCCCATCGGTATGTTACTTGCCCGAGATTCGATCATCGGTATCCCCATACCTTGTTCAATCTCGTTACCGGCAAGTCTCTTTACTCGTTCCATAACACATGATCCCATGGCTAACTCCTTAGTCACATTGAGCTCATTATGATGATGCATTACCGAGTGGGCCCAGAGATACCTCTCCGTCATACGGAGTGAGAAATCCCAGTCTCAATGCGTGCCAACCCAACAGACACTTTCGGAGATACCTGTTGTCGATGTACAAAAATAGGGGCACATTTTTGTACCCCTTTACCTGTGCACGGGCAGTCAGAGCCGCGCCCGTGACCACAGCGAGTAGAGCAAGGGAGGTAAGCCAAGGTAAGATCGAAGCCCAAGACGAAGCAAAGCAACGACAAGAACCAAGGCCACAAAGATCAGATGGGCAAAGCAGGTTTCCCCGGCAAGGACCCTTGCCGGGGCAACTCGCCCACCCCAGCCGAGTGAGCCACCCTTGAGCCCACCAACACTCGACAAATGCACTAGACAGGGCTCGGGAGGCACCTCTGTGCTGGCATGCAGATCTTCGTGAAGGGAAAGAAAAGTCAAGGTCAAATGAGGATAGGAAGGCAGCCATCCTCACCGAAGAAACCCACAAGACCCCCGGCAAGATCCTTGTCGGGGACGCCTGCACGCCACGGAAAGACCCCTGCCGAGCCACCCAGCAAGGCCCTCGCCAAGCGCACCAGCAGGGCCACCGTCAAGCCCACACCAGCCAAGTCTCCGCCACCGTTCGCATGCAGCTGCCGACCCAACCAGCTGGGTAGGCACCTGCATGGCGACATGCAGCCCTTCGTGGAGATTCCACCACCGCGCCACCTCAGCTGCCTGCCTACCTACATGGCACCGCATGCATCGCTGGCTAGGGCACGTGTCAAAGCTTGGAGGAGCGGCGACGGACAGGACGGGCCTCACCCCCACCCCCGATAAAGTGGAGGGACACCTAAGCCTCGCATTTAATGTGCTTTGTCTTGTAATACAAGGATAACCTCGCAACACTGTTGCCTTTCCACCTCCTGTGTGCCACTGTGGCAACCCCTTTTTCTATAAAAGGAGGCCCAAGGCGACGAGGGGAGGGATTCGGCTTTTTGGAGCTCGTTACAGCCCGTAGCTAGTTCGAGAACTCAGAATACATCCACCAAAGCAGGACTAGGGCTTTACGCATCCTCGCGGCCTGAACATGGATAAATGAACCGCGTGCTCTCTGTTAGACCTGCTCTTCTCTCAACCCCGCGCCCCGCAACCACAGTAGGGATTCTTGTGATCCCATAGGTGTCGTTTCCAACCGACATCTTTGGCGCGCTAGGTAGGGGGCGCATTTGTGACAATCTGGTCTGATAGTTAGCCTAGTGGTTCTTCGTCGCCATGGCCCCTAAGAAGAAGACGGCCATGACGATCGGCTCGTTGGGGGCCAAACGGCCCGTGCCAGCACGGACGAGCAGCGGACCGGTCGCGGACAGGACTCGGGCCGCGGCCCACGAACAACAGCACCACCCAGGAAGTCGGAGCCTGGCGAGCGGCATCGTTCGTGCACCAGATGGTCGGCCCCATGCCACCGGATCCAAAGACGGAGGTGGACCCCTGCTAGCAGAGCGGGGCCCTCCGAGGGTGTCGTTGCCCCAACTCCGGGCGGCGCGGCGACCTCGAGGACGCATACACCGGCACCACCGCGCATTCTTCCCATGGTGTGCGCACCGAACAACGTCACCACATTGGTGACCCTGGCCACCACTGTGGGAAGAGCCCTGTGCGTCATAAGCAAGGCAAAGGAGTTCAACACTGTAAGTGCATCTAGTGCCACCCCTAGTTGGTTTTGGAGTATTGACGACAAACCTAGTTGAGGGACTAATGTGTTTGTGAGAATTGCAGGATAACACAGGTAGAAGTCCCTCATTGATTCAGTTTTCCTACCAGAGATGACCCCTAAAAATGTATGAAGACATTGATGTCAAAGGTGGTATATGAAGATATTCTCATTGAGGACTATGATAAGAGAAGACATCGCATGAAGCCTATGGAGCTCGAAGACTTAGATCTTTTGTAGTTCTTTTTCTTCTTTGTTGAGTCATAGGAACCACCGTACTGTTAAGTGGGGTCCAAGTGAACCAGTCAGAATGACTGAAGTGATGCTTAACCAAAACCTATGTCTTCGAGTGAAGACTATGAGAGCAAATCTTGTCCAGAGTCGGACAAGTCAGCTTTGCTTGTAGCCCAAGTAAAGTTGTCGTGTGAGTTTGAAATCTGACCGTTGGAACACGTGTCAGTTCCTTAGTGACCCAGGGTCATTTCGGACAAATCAGGTCGGGTTGCCTAGTGGCTATAAATAGCCCACCCCCTACAACCATAAACGGTTGGCTGCTCAGAGTTAGAGTACGGCTTTTGTCATTTGAGAGCAACCCACCTCGAAGCCTTTGAGAGAGAATTCCTTGCAAGGATAAAGCCCTAACCACCCAGAGCCAAAGAGTGTTTGGCATCACTTAAGTCTTCTTGTCTGTGTGATCTGAAGACTTATTAAACTTGAGGACTGTGAATCCTCCAGCCGGTTAGGCGTCGCATTCTGAGCATCCAAGAGACATTGTGGATCGCCGGTGAACGAAGTCTGTGAAGGTTTGGGAGTCTACCTTGAAGACTTACCAGAGTGATTGGGCGAGGTCTGTGTGACCTTAGCTCAAGGGGAATACGGTGAGGACTGGGTGTCCTGAGCTGCGTGTTCAGGACTGGGTGTCCGGGACTGTGTGTCCTCAGGTTTAAATACCTAGCCGCCCTAACCAGACGTACAGTTGTCACAGCAACTGGAACTGGTCCAACAAATCATTGTCTTCAACGAGTCACTAGTTTCATCCTTCCCTTCCCTTTACTTACTGTTGGTCCTTGTGAAGCCATTGTATAATTGCATTATCTTCTGTCTTCACTGAGTGACTGCTTGTTTTGTTTGGCTTCATAATATCCTCCTGCCTGATCCTTACTACCTTGCTGCTATTAGTCATTGTGCTTTCACTTCATTGAATACTTGACTATGGTTTGCCCAGTGTAGTCTACCTTCCGCTGCATGGTAATAGGTTTATTTCTATCGTTTGTCTTCGAAACTTCCATGTTTTGAAGACTTCCATAAAAATCGCCTATTCACCCCCCTCTAGTCGATATAACGCACTTTCAAACACGCTCGCCGAAGCACTGGTGAAAATGGCACACAGCCGCTGGGTCATGACAGAGCTCCTTCTAACATAGTTAGAAGTCGAAGCGTGCCACGATCCACTCAGATGTCGCCGCCACCCACGCTAGCGGAAGCCTTGGCGCGCGCGCAGCTGCTCCTCGACTTCCCTCCTGCTACGGAGAAGCTAGATGAGTGGAGGGCCACCATCCGGAGCCTCGTCTCCGTCGCGAACAAAGACGAGTCACGACCGGCGCGGCCCTTGGGTCGGCGCTCCACCGAACCACCACATGCTGGCGCTGGGAGGGTCGGGGGAGCTGCGGCCACGGTGCACTCTCCCCCTCCTCGCCAGCCGCCACGGGCTTCGGCCCGTCGCGACGACACTGGTGATAACATCTCCATAGCGTCGTTCGATCCATGGACCCTCCGCGACCAGCGCCAGGTCCTTCGGGAGCGAGCTCACGAAGACGCTCGAACCACCGTCGAACACCGGCGCGAAGCGCGCCGCCAGTCGGACAAGCGGGCGGGACCTACTACGCACCACCCGGCACCGGGCGCCTCGGCGGCCTACCTTACGAGGTGGGCTGCCCGGCTTTTACCCGTGAGGTGAGGCAGTTCCAGTGGCCGTCCCACCGCATGTTCAAGCCCGACGTCGGCGAGAAGTACACCGGCAAGACCCATCCGTCCGAGTTCCTCAGCATCTACACCATCACGATGCAGGCCGCTGGGGCTCGCGACGACAAGGTGCTTGCCAACTACTTCCCGCTGGCGCTCAAGCACAATGTGATATCTTGGTTGATGCACTTGCCGGCGGACTCCATCTCTTCCTGGTCAGATCTGTGCCATGAGTTCGTTGGCGCATTCACGGGAGGCCACCAAGCTCATGGCCAGGCCAGTGATCTGCATATCATTCCCCAGAAGTAAGGGAGACCCTGCGCAAGTACAACCAGAGATTCAGCCGGGTGCAATACAACATCCCTGACGTTCATCGCGCCGCTGTGATTAGCGCGTCCCATCAGAACATGCGCAATCGCAAGATGCGCGAGGAGCTGGCGATGACCAGGGTTAAAGATGTGGCCGAGCTCTATGTTCAGGCCGACAGGTGCGCCCAGGCTGAAGAGGGAAGAAAGTACCCCGGCAAAAACACCGGCGTGGAAACCGACTCTACTGAGGAGGACGTCGCCGCCCCGACGAAGAGGGGTCGGCGTCGCAGCAGGAAACGCAAAGGCAAGGTCGTGCTTGCCATTGAGGGATCTGACAATACCGGTGCCAGCAAGAAGGTCAAGGCACACACCCCCGGCAAGGAGATTGCCGGGTGCGCCACCTGCCGAGCCTTGGCGGCTACCGACAAGCCAGGAAGCTCCAGCAAGCAATACTGCAAGATCCACGTACCAAGGGCCACGATCTCCAGAACTGCCGGCAAGTCAAGCTACTTGCTGAGAAGCAAAAGGCGGGACAAGGAGAAGGATCAGGATGGTGCTGAGGGATCTGACAAGAAGCGCGGCGGCCAAGGAGGCTGCCTCGGTAGGGACAAACAGCAAGAAAGACCCGCCCGGGGCCACGACAATGTTAGGACCCCGATTCCAAGTCACATCGATCCAGCCGGTAACACCTCATATCACTTTGCGGCCTCACGCACGGTATCCCACGGGTGTCGCCCTACCATGGCCCGGGACCGTTTGCGCCTTTTGGCTCACGTATATGATAGTGTCGCTAGCATCCATATGACAGAGAACCCGGGCCGACATGGCTAGTCGTGAACCCAAAGCGGCACCGACCTATGGAGACAGGCATACATGAATCACATCGAACATGTCGGTCATCAACGAGTGATTCCGGGCTGTAGCACTGGGCTAACAGGACTCCGGGGAACCCCGGGCTGTAGCAGGCTAGGCAGGACTCCGGAAGTCACCGTGTGACATTTCCCCGAAGGGACAGACATAGGGACGAAGTGAAACACATGCCGGCCAGTCAAGTGTCCTGAACAGTAGTGCTGGGCTAGCAGGACTCTGGTGAACCGGGCTGTAGCGGACTACTATGGCTCGAGGAACACTAGACTACATTTCCCCATAAGAAAGGCTGCCAAGGATAAACAACTAGAGTGTCGGATCCCACTCATACCAAGCATTTCAATCATACACACAATATGCCCGATATGAGTACATACAACATGGCATCACAGCAAAACTCTACAACTCAAGTACTTTATTTAAAGGCTCCAGAGAGCCATACATAACATGTTCATACAGATAGGGGTCACATGACCTGACACTCAAGTCATACAAACATACAAGCACATGCGGAAGCAACTAGTCTGAGTACAGACTCTAGAAAGAAAGAAGTCTTCTCGAAGCCTGTCTAACTACATAGGCCCTCCATGGCCAGGATCACCACCCGGGTGGCTAGTCACTCATCGACGTCAAGGTCTACATAAAACCCATCGGAGGGGGCAGTGTTGTCGTCTGAAAACAATAAATAAGCAAACATGAGTACAAAGGTACTCAGCAAGTCTTACATCAGATCCTACTGTACATGCTTATTCTCAAGAAGGCGGTGGGGTTAATGCAGCAAGCCAGCTTTGACTCTTGGCTAAGCTATCCTACGGAACTCCACCAGTAAAATAGTTTTTCGCACACGAGTCCACTACTCACCAACACAATACTCCACCGGGGATCCTCCCTCGTCATCCTATGAGAGGGCCATCCTCGGTACTCACACTTATCTTGAGTCTTTTAGTAGTATCCATTAACTTGTCTATGAACTGTATAGGCAACCAAGTAGTCCTTTACCGCGGACGCGGCTATTCGAATAGTTTTGTACCCTGCAGGGGTGTACTTCTTCATACACGCTTTCACCACTTACCGCCGCTTACACAACATGTACTCGGCAACCTTCAAGCGGAAGCCCGGTGAGGGTGTTGGCCACGGCCTACCTAAACACTTTAGTCTCTGGTCTAGGTTTATCACCTATCCAGGTTCCATCCGCAGGGAGTCCGGCTGAGGTTTCCACATACGGCCCCGAACGATGTGAACAGGGTTCCCGGGACACCAAACGGGTGACTCGGTACACCATGCCACGGTGTATCTACCGCAACATAGCCCACCCCTAGGGTCAGCGCTACGCACGGCCGGCAACACATAACCTACAAACACCAGAAACTATTTGCAACTCCTGGACAGAGTACTAGGGTGGTTAAGAAGCCGAGAGGGTCAATTAAGGATCCTAATGCATGGTAGTAGCTGAATCTTAAATCACACATACAAATCTCAGTTCTTAGGGACGGCCTCAATGAAACAACCCACCATGTACTCCTACATGGCCTCTCATCGATACCTTTACCAAAACATGTTCAACACATCCCTCACATTACCAACATAAACATTTCACTCTAGCCCATCACCCAGATGAACCAGACCTGACACAACTCTAAGCATAGCAGGCATAGCAAGGTAGGAATCACATACATGGCTCAATCAACTCCTACACATGCTAGTGGGTTTCATCTAGTTACTGTGGCAATGACAGGTCATGCAGAGGAGAAGGGTTCAACTACCGTAGCACACAGCAGTTTGAATCGCGTTGTCTTAATGCAGTAAACAAGAGCAGAAGCGAGAACATGGGTTTGTATCGGAATGATCAATGGTTGCTTGCCTGATGGAGTGGTAGCGGGATACTGCCCTTCAGTTGGATACTCGTGAATATCCTCGGAGGCAGAACCTACCACGGAGAACACATCGGAACACAATCAACACATGACGATATGCAACAATATGATGCATGCTATGACATGGCAATATGATTGTGTCTTGGCCTAATGCAAGTTATATTAGAAAGGGATGAACTCATTTGAATCAAAGATTCAAATATTAGCTCATTAAACATGGCCTTAATAGTGCATTTCCTTATTCTGCTTAAACAGCAAGGTAAACTTGTTTTGTCATGCATGAAACCATTACAGATGGATAGATTGAATTTTTCTGATAATTTTTCATATATAATTTATCTCATTTGGAGCTATGGTTGAATTTCCATGAATTTTTGAAGTTTGAACTATTTTCTGGAATTTCCTGTATAATAAAAAATCCAGAAAATGCATTACTGCATCAGCATTGCATCAGGGTGATGTCATCAGGTCAAAGGCGCCAGCCCAGGTCAAACCTGACTGGTGGGCCCCTTCTGTCAGCCTCTCAGCTAAGTAGCAAAATTAGATTAACACTAATTAGCTGTCAGTGGGGCCTGGGCCCACATGTCAGTGACTGATTTAATTAAAATTAACTAAGACTAATCCTAATTTAGTTAGCCGACCGGCCCCACCTGTCATAGACTCAGGGGGGGTCATCCTGGGCCCACCCAGGGGTCAAACTGGGTCAACTTGCCGGCGGCTCGACACCGGCGAGGCCCGAGACGGCGGAGGGCTTCGGATTTGGTCCTCCGGTGACCAAATCGACGGTGCAGACGTGCTACGCGTAGCTGGGGCTCGTGCACATCTAGTGGGGCAAGTGGGAGGAGCTAGGGTGGAGCGAGCTCGCAGGGATCGAGCTCGTGGCGGCAGCAGGAGTTCAGGCGAGGTCGGAATCGACGCTACGGGGCACGGGAGGGAGAACTGGGGGTGGCTACGGGTTCCTAGTGCTGCACTGAGCACGGTGAGGCGCTCGGACGCGTGCTTACACGGCCGTAGCCACGACGGCGAAATGGCCGGCGGCGAGGAGCGCTCGGGCTCGGAGGGAGCGGTGGCTACGAGGCGTAATCGAGCACGGGAACTAGGGGGAAAGGAAGAGGAGCTCACAGCGGAGTTGGAGAGGGGGTCAGCGGGCTCGGGGAGGTCCTGGCGGCGGCAAATTCGATCGAAGATGGCTCGGGTGCCTGAGGTTGAAGACGAGGGCGAAGGCGGCGATGCAGGGCCTCCGGCGATGCGTGGCTCGGTGGGGAGGACGAGGGAGTCGAGGCGGAGCTAATGGGCTCGTCGGAGGGGTGAGGGGGTGTCTGTGGTGGCAACTACGGCGAACGACGGTGAGGTACGCGCTCAGCTGTCGCGGGAGAGAGAGAGGGAGACGAGGGGGAGAGTGAGCGAGTGCGAGAGGGAGACGTGGGGGTCACATGGCACTTCAGGGCGTCTCCCGGGCGTTGGCGGAAGCAGGAGGTGGCCGGCGTGTGGCCGCGGGCGCCGGCCACGCGCTCCGCGTCCTTCTGGCGCGAGGAGGACGACGACTGGCAGTGCCAGCAGGCTGGGCCGAGCCAGGTGGCTGGGCCAGCACAGGTAAGGCCCAGGTGGGCTTTCTTCTCTCTCTTTTTGATTTTTGTTTCTGTTTTCTATTTAACTGCAACTGTTTAGCTTTAAATAAAATACTAAAACGTTTCCAAAAATCCTGGAAATAAATGTGGCCTCTGTTTAGATTATTTCCAACAGGAAACATTTATTCCCAGAATTATTTGAGCATTTAAATTATTTTATAGCATTTAAATGCCCAAATTCAAATACTTATGATTTAATTCAATGACCTTCTGTTGACCTAGAAAAATGTGCACCAATTTTGTCAGAGGTTCTAACCTAAGACAAAGAGGGTGAACTTTTTAGAAGGGCATTTCAGGTTCATTGAAAATATTTTTAG
The DNA here is from genome assembly GCF_003073215.2 of Triticum urartu. NCBI lineage: Eukaryota > Viridiplantae > Streptophyta > Magnoliopsida > Poales > Poaceae > Triticum > Triticum urartu. The sequence continues at coordinate 373,729,212 of NC_053028.1, read as the reverse complement.
TAAACCCTAGTTGTTTCCAGGGGGTGTTGGGGGTTCTGTCTTCCCCAATTCAAATTTAAGAAGAATTTAAACATGATGCACACTCTAATGCATGGACTAGCTAGGGTGTGACAACTCACCCCCACTCAAAGAATCTCGTCCCGAGATTTAGGATCCTCTGGAAGAAGGTGGGGTACTCAAGTCGAAGACGATCCTCCCTTTCCCAAGTGGCTTCTTTATCGGAGTGGTGTGACCATTGAACCTTGAGAAACTTGATATTCTGACGTCGAGTGGTACGCTCGGCTTGATCAAGGATACGAACAGGATATTCCTGATAAGAGAGGTTATCTAGTAGATCAAGCGTTTCGTGGTCCACTCCACGGATAGGATCCGCGAAGCAACGCCTGAGTTGTGAAACGTGGAAGACATCGTGAACTCTGGAAAGATGTGGAGGTAGTTCCAATTGGTAGGCAACTTCTCCTCGTTTGGCAAGAATGCGAAAGGGTCCAATGTAACGAGGGGCCAATTTGCCTTTGATACCGAAACGATGGGTTCCCTTTAACGGAGTAACCCGAAGGTAAGCCTTCTCGTCGACTTCATAAGTCATAGGCTTATGTTTACGATCATATTGACTCTTTTGATGAGATTGGGCTGTTTTCAATTTCTCACGAATAACGCGAACCTGCTCTGCTGCTTCCTGAATCATATCCGGGCCAAAGAGTTGTCTTTCCCCGGTTTCTGACCAGTTAAGAGGCGTTCGACATTTTTGTCCATAGAGAACTTCGAATGGAGCTTTCCCCAAACTAGCTTGATAACTATTGTTATAAGCAAACTCCACGAATGGAAGGCATTTCTCCCAACTTATTCCGAACGAGATGACAGAAGCTCAGAGCATATCTTCTAGAATTTGATTGACTCGCTCTACTTGACCACTTGATTGAGGATGGAAGGCAGTGCTAAAGGAGAGACGAGTTCCCATAGAATTTTGGAAACTTTCCCAAAATCGAGAGGTGAAGAGACTCCCACGGTCTGAGTTAATTTCCAATGGAACACAATGAAGAGACACTATTCGGGAGATGTATAGATCAGCTAGCTGGCTAGCAGTGATACTTTCACGAACAGGTAGAAAGTGGGCTACTTTGGAAAGTCGGTCAATCACAACGAAGATGGCATTATTCCCTCTCTTGGTCCTGGGAAACCCAGTGATGAAATCCATACTGATTTTATCCCATTTCCATTCAGGAATAGCCAAAGGTTGAAGGGTGCCAGCAGGCCGTTGATGCTCTGCTTTAACACGACGACAAACGTCGCAATTAGCAATGTATTGAGCGATTTCTCTCTTCATCCTAGTCCACCAAAACCTCTGGCGTAGGTCTTGATACATTCTGGTACTACCGGGATGAATGGTGAGAGGGGATTCATGAGCTTCCTTAAGGATCAATTGGCGTAGATGTTGTTTCTTGGGAACTACCAAACGGTTCTCAAAGAAGAAAGCACCCCGCTTATCCATCGAAAAACATTTAGGAACTCCGCTAGCAATGTTTTCCTTAATCCGGGATATGCCCTTATCATACCGCTGGGCGGTTATGATCTGATCCATAAGGTTAGGTTTCGCCACCAGGGTGGATAGCAATCCTCGAGGAACAATGTGAAGATTAAGCTTACGGAATTCCTCATGGAGAAGTGGTTGACTTTGTTGTAACATCAGGTTGTTACAATAGGATTTACGACTTAGTGCATCAGCCATGACATTGGCTTTGCCCGGGGTGTAAGTTATTCCTAAGTCGTAATCCGAGATCAACTCAACCCAACGTCTTTGCCTGAGATTCAAATCTGGTTGGGTGAAGATATATATCAAACTTTGGTGATCGGTGAAGATCTCGCAACGATTACCGAGAAGGTAATGTCGCCAAGTTTTAAGTGCATGGACTACAACTGCAAGCTCTAGATCATGTGTGGGATAATTTTCCTCATGTGGGTGTAATTGCCGTGAAGCATAGGCAATTACCTGACGATCTTGCATGAGTATGCAACCTAGTCCTTGTCGCGAGGCATCGCAATAGATAATAAAGTCCTTGGAGAAATCTGGTGGTACCAGTATGGGAGCAGATGTCAGGCGTCTTTTCAGTTCCTGAAAACTGAACTTGCGCTGTGGAGTCCACTCGAACTTTTTATCTTTCTTGAGGAGTTCAGTTAGAGGTTTAGCAACCTTGGAGAAATTCTCAACGAAGCGGCGGCAATAGCCCGCTAAACCAAGGAAGCTCCGAACTTGCTTAACCGTCTCAGGTGGAGTCCAATCAAGGACGGCTTGAACTCGCTCGGGATTGACAGCAATACCCTTACCAGAGATTACATGGCCTAGATAGGTCACTTCTGGCAACCAAAATTCACACTTGGAGAATTTGGCATAAAGGCGATGCTCTAGGAGTTTCATCAATACCAGCCTTAGATGTTCGGCATGTTCCTCTTCATTCTTGGAGTAGATGAGTATGTCATCGAGGTACACTACGACAAATTTATCCAAATACTCCATGAAAACCGAGTTCATTAACCGCGAGAAGGTGGCTGGGGCATTGGTTAAGCCGAAGGACATGACGGTGTACTCGTATTGGCCATAACGAGTAACAAAGGCCGTTTTGGGTATGTCCCCATTTCTGATTTTGATTTGATGGTAACCCAACCTCAAATCCATCTTGGAGAAGACTGAGGATCCAGCGAGCTGATCATACAGATCATTGATCCTAGGAAGAGGGTATTTGTTCTTGATGGTGACCAGATTGACAGGGCGGTAGTCCACAACCATTCGATCCGTTCCATCCTTCTTCTTGACGAAGAGGACGGGGCAAGCCCAAGGAGAGGAACTAGGACGGATGAAACCCTTTTTCAAGGACTCATCGAGTTGCTTAAGCTCGACTAGTTCTAAGGGTGCCATCTTGTAGGGTCTTCTAGAGATTGGAACGGTTCCTGGAACAAGGTCTATCACAAACTCAACATCCCTGTCAGGTGGAACACCTGGCAGTTCTTCTGGAAAGACATCCGGAAAGTCTCGGACTACCGGAACATCCTCAAGGTCTGGAAGAGGGTTGGCATTTAGTGAGTAAAGCTGGCGCTTGGCCACTCGAGTTAAGACATTGACTGTCTTGCCCGATGGGTGAGTAAGGTGAACGGTTCTAGTGGCACAATCGATCTTAGCATAATGAGCTGACATCCAGTCCATACCCAAGATGATATTTATGTCGGAGGACTTGAGAGCTATTAAGGATGCAAGGAAGACAAGTCCATCGACAAGAATTTCGTTCCCATGGCTTACTCTAGAGGTTTGCCATTTGGAACCCGGAGTTTGAATTACCATGGAAGTGGGCATGTCGCAGAATGTCGTGTTATGCAATCGAGCATAGCTCTCGGATATGAATGAATGAGATGCTCCAGTATCGAAAAGAACAGATGCCGGATGGCAATTAACAAGGAGCGTACCAAGGACGACGTTAGGATCCTCATGAGCCTCCTCGGCTGAAACATAATTGACATGGCCACGTGTAGTGGTGGCCGGCTTTGCGTAGAAAGACTTCCCCGCTGGCTTACCACGGCCAACGGACTTTCCAGCTTGATTGGGGTTGTTGTTCTGGGACACTCTCGGCTATAGTGACCCGGCTCTCCACACTTGAAGCATGTCACCACATTGGGGCGTGGAGCAGCATTAGCAGCGGGGCCACCATAGGGCTTGGGCGGTGCAAGTTGCTGGTTGGGACGAGGCACCTCAAAAGATGGCCTCGGGATGAACCTGGGTGGCAGTGCCGTGCTTCGGATCCACACCCGACGCTTCTGAGTTCCAGAGCCGGATGAAGAGCCAAAATCACGGGAGTGCTTGCGTGAAGCGTCATAATCAGTCTGGCCCGTCTCAGCACTGATGGCTTTATTGACCAACTTCTGAAAGGATGTGCACTCGTGCAGACGGAGATCGCGGCGAAGCTCAGGGCTAAGTCCCTTGCGGAACCTTGCCTGCTTCTTAGCGTCAGTACAAACCTCTTCAGGAGCATAGCGTGCCAGATTCCCAAATTCACGACTATAGGCATCCACAGTCAGTCTTCCTTGGGTGAAGTTGCAGAATTCCTCCCTCTTGCGATCCATGAGACCTTCCAGAATGTGATGCTCACGGAAAGCCTCACTGAATTCAGCCCAAGAAGTGATTTGGCCGACCGGGCGCATAGCTTCGAAGTTTTCCCACCAAAGGCTAGCAGGGCCTTCGAGATGATAGGCAGCATAGGTAACCTTGTCGGCTTCGGCTACGTTGGCAGAACGTAGCTTGTGGGTGATGCTGCGAAGCCAGTCATCTGCGTCGAGGGGCTCGACGGAATGGTTAAACTTTGGTGGGTACAGCTTGATAAAGTCATTGATTGACACCAGGTCATTTCGCGGGTGGCGTGCAGTGTTCTGCTCAATCCGCTCTAGCAGGAGGTTAGTCTCACGCTTGTTTCTTTCCACCTCCAGCATTACTTCGGCCAGACAAGGCGGGTGAGGCAGATTTTCACCTCTAGCTGCACTGGCTTCCCCCTGCTCCGGGACAGCAGGGTTGCTGCGGGTGTTGACCATCCTAGGAGAAAACAAGTCAATGGTTTAGATAAGGATGGCTCAAACTTAGCAAGGAAGTGCAGAATGTAATGGATAACACGGAATGCAGAGATGTTCATCCGTATGACATGGTAATATAAAACTGCCATATATATACCAACGGTCATGCACATCATACATAGTTTAGTACAAGCCCGGGCTACAGTACAACTATGATGAAAGACATTACATCTCATCGGAGGCATTCCAAGCTCCTATACATTATTTGTCTACACCTCCGGAATTGATTACACACAAAGTCATATTCCACAAGTCACACAGGACAGTGGAGATACAACTACTACAATACTAGTGGTACTACTACTAACTCAGACAGCTCCGTAGTAGTTCTCATAGAAGTCACCTCCGTAGCCTGGAAGTTCAACATGACCATCCGGGAACAGACAGTCCTGAGGAGCCTGTGGACCATAGGGGCTAGGATGAGGTCTTGGACCAACAAACGGTGGCCTGCGGGGACTACGGGGTGGGGTGATGCCTCCCACATCACGCCAATCCACCATGTCTAGCAAAGCTGATCTCATAGGATAAAGATCCCTTGTATCCATACATCCAGCTTGCACCGCAGGTGCAAACCGAGTCAATGTGGCCCAATGATCAGCACGGGTATTGAAAAGCTCCAGCCTCAAGGCCTGATTCTCTCGGTCCTTATCTTCGAGCAACTCGGCAGTGGTACGAGTTAATGAGTCCTCCTGAGTGGAGTCAGCATAGATAGCCTGAAGATACCCTTGCGCTTCCGGAAGTGAAGCTGGCATGTAACGGAAGTCGGTGTTCTGAAGCAGGCCAGTCCGGACTCGCAAGATGGTCATCATGGAATAGGCAGCATCCTGCACAGCCATCTCAACAGTAACCCCGAGTCCATAGGAACAGTGAAGGGGCTCGGTAGATCCAGGATAAGAAGGAAATATCCTGACGGTGCAGAGATATTGGCTTTGATTAAAGTCGCGGAACTGCTCTTCAACGGTGTATTCGGGATACCAACGGTAGCCCATCTCGATCATTACCCGGACTAGCATAAGTATGACCGGGCACGTCGAGGCACCGGGTCAGGCGAACCACTTGATTTTGAACATGGTTGGCCATCTGAAAGCACAACCACAATGCAAAGACATCAGAATTCCTAGGGAAAATTGGACAGCATAACAGCTGTAAATGCTCAGAAAAAGATTTGAGACATCCACAACGGTTCGGAATACCACTCAACAACATCATATCAAGATTCTGATCCAATTAGCAACATACTAGAATAGTAGAAACTGAACTGGGGCTTGTAGCATCAATCCTATAAGCTACAACGGATTAGTAACATGTGAACCTGATAGAGGAAGAGAGCCTAGTCCTTAACCCACGTTGAATGAGGAGAGAGTGACTCAGATCAGAGGCATAGGTAAAGGAGTAAAAGAACCTTACGTTCCCTCCCACAATCAATTCCCCTACATATAACTAGAGCATTTCTAGACTCGACATCGACCAGTTTGGCTCAACGAACCTACAGGCAGTCCGGCTCTGATGCCAATGCTGTCAGGACCCCGATTCCAAGTCACATCGACCAGTGAGGGAGCTCAGGAATAATACCACTAGCCCCTGCAAAAATTGGCATAAGAAAATAAAATGATTTAGTATTATTACTAAGTCAAAACAAATTGCAGAAAATAGAAAACATTAATAAATATAAAACCAGAGAGAGAGAAACTACCTGGTGCCTACATGTGCGGACCGCTGCTGAAGCTAGCCCAGCCCATCCCCACCTCCCCTGTCGTCTTCCTCCTCTTGCCAGGAGGACGAAGGGAGTGTGGTGGCCGTGCGCGAGCCACCTCATGCTTCCGCCGACGCGGGAGAGGCTCCTGGAGCCGCCACGCACCACCCTGACCTCCCTCACTCTCCCCGTGCCCTCCCCTTTCATCTGTCTCTCTCCCTCGCTCTCCCCCTCACGCGCCTGAGCACGCCGCCGTGAGCCGCTGCGCCCATCGCCGTCGCCTTGCCTCCCGAGCTATCCAGAGCCTCCGCCACATCTCGCTTCACCTCTGCACCGAAGGAAGGAAGCACAGAGGCCCCGAGCAGCCGCCATCATCATCGTCTTCAAGCTTCGGGTCCGGCGACCTTCTCCATCGATCCGGCCACTCCGGCATGTCCCCGAGCCCTCTTACCATCCCTGCAGCTCCGCGGTGAGCCGTTGACCCGATTCCCCCTTGCCACGTCGTCCCTCGCGTCCTCTAGCGCTAGCGCCACCGTGACCGAAGCTCGCCGCCGCACAGCCATGTCGCCGCCATGGCCACTGTCACATAGAGCTGCACCCGAGCACATAGCTGTGCTCAGCGCAACGCCAGGAGGCCGTAGACGCATTCCGCAGCACCTGCCGCACCTCGTAGCCCGTTCCCGCTCGAAGCCGTGCTCCGGCCGCCGCGCGGAGCTCCGTTCCGGCGAGCTCAGGCCGTCCCCGCCTCTCCCTTTTGCTCCAAAAGACGCCGACGAGCCCTGGCTCCTCGCCCGTGGCCTCCGCCGCCCAAATGGTCGCCGGAAGGTTAATCCCGTGGCCCTCCGCCGCTTCTGGCCTCACCGACGTCGAGTCGCCGGCGGGTTTGACCCCGCTGACCGGGGTTTTGACCTTTTCCCTTGTGTCACTGACGCGTGGGCCACCCCCCTGACATTTTAGTTAGTATTAGTTTAACACTAATTTACCTAGGTTAGTTAGCTAGTTAGTCGCTGACCAATGGGCCCGGCGCCCAGTAATCCTATTTAAACTAAATAAAATCCCCCCTATTAACTAACTGAGTCACTGACGTGTGGTCCCCACACGTCAGGTTTGACTTGGTCAGCGCCTTTGACCTGCTGACATAAGCATGACGCTGTGCTGACGCAATATATCATTTTCTGGTTTTAAATTAAATTAGGAAAATCCAGAAAATGTTATAAACTTCAAAAATTCATAGAAATTCAACCGTAGCTCAGATTGAAATAATTTATATATGAAAAATTATCAGAAAAATTAAATCTATCCATCTGTACCATTTTCATGCATGACAAACCAACCTATACATGTGTAACGCCCCGAGACTGATGCGCCAGGTGTCTTCCAGTTATTCGCCCTCGTTGCCATGTCATTCACTTGCATGTTGCATTTTATCTTGTCATCATGTGCATTGCATCATCATGTTTTCAAAACCTGCATCCGTCCCGGTCTCCTCGTTCCGTCCGTTGTCCGTTCTGAGCCTAGACACACTTGCACGCGCCCGCGGCATGTCCGAAATAGTATTTTATAAGTGTCCAGAAATGTTTCTCGGAATGAGTTGAAAGTTGGCGTGTGGTCTTATTATAGTGTAGATAGACTGCCTGTCAAGTTTCATCGCATTCGGAGTTCGTTTGACGCCCCAACGGATAACTATAGCGACAGTATAGTCGGTCTAACGTCGCACATTTTCGGTCTCCGGAAACAGTCGCCGGGCCACCCTCTCTTCTCTTCTCTCAGCTCGAGACCGTCTACACAGCTCTCTACCTACCGCCAGGCCTAGCCGAAGCTCTCCCGTCAGCTCGCGAACCTCCTCGCGCGCCCGTCCGAAAGCTGTCCCGACCCGACCCGCACAGTCGTCACCGTTGGATCCGGATCATCCCCAAACGTCTACAAAATATCACTGTTTTATTGTTTGGCCTCCCTAGCCTATTTTTTCCCGACCGTCCGATTATGAACGGAGGGACGGATTATCCCCTAGCCTAACCTACCCGCTATATATACTAGTCTAAACAGAGACAAATCCCTAATTTCTAGGGATCCTACCTAGCGCCGCCGCCACTCTCTCGCTTTTCCCTCGGGATCTCCCCCTCGATCCAAATCCCCCAACCAGAAACTCCCCTCGATCTCCTCGCGCCCCCCATCATTCCCTGCCCAAGCCATGCCTCGTCCCTGTCCCCCTGCTCACCTCGCCGTCCGACGATGAACGCCGCCGCTGAAGCTCCTCTGCCATGGACGCCGGGCCCCAAGGTCGTGTTTCTCCTCCTCCTCACCTTCCCATCTTTCCGTTTCCCCCTGCCATGCCTCTCTCCTCACGTCACTCTCTCTGTAGGAGCAGCACGACGCTGCCGTCCTGTGCATCGCCATGGACACACAACGGGAGCTCCGCGACACGCCTTCCTCCGCATCGTCCGCGCTGGAAGCGGCCTCCCACGCCCAGCATCGTTCCCGACCCCGCGGCTCCACCGCGTCGCCCCTTCCCGTGGCTGCGTTGACCTCCCCTACTTCCGCTGCGGACCGGCCATCGCGCGCCCCTGCGTTGCCAAGACCTTGTCTCCGTTCATACCCACTCGGTGCTGCCCGTCCCTGACCAGCTCCGCGCCGCGCCAAGGCCCTCTTCGCCCGGATCCACTCCTGCCGCTCGCCGGAGTCCTCAGCGCCGCCGCTGCTCTTCGTCCTGTCGAAAAGAGGAGGACGACGCCTCTGCTTCAAGTCGTTCAATGTGAATGCGTTGACTCCCTCTGTTCCAGTGAGGCCCAGCTCCAGCGCAAGGGATGGCCCAGCTCCGCAGCGCCACTCTGGTCCAGCACAGAATCCAGCCCAGATCCTCCAGATTCGGTCTGATATGTTTTTTTCCTGTTGCTGCGATTTTATCTTTTATCCAGAATTTGCCTGCTTTGCAGAAAAACCCTCAGCATTCATGCATTTAATAACTAATTGACCGTGCATCGGATCTAATTAAATTATATATGAAAGTCGCTTAGAATTTTGTCTAGTTTAATAATATCCAACTTTCATCCATGTTAAAAATGTTTAAACTTGCTGTTGGCATTAATTTGCCTAATAACTTGCTAAAATGTTTTAATTCATAACTATTTAACCATAACTCGGTTTGTAACAAACTTTATATGTAAATGGGGTGGAAAAATGCGTAGTTTAACATGGTTGTTGCACTTTGCATGTTTAATAAATCTAAAATATGGTTTTGGGCAGAACAGTACCAAACCTTAAAATATGCACAGGAGGATTTTCCAGACTTGTTGTTTTGTTGTTCCGGCCTCATTTAAACTTGCCTAGATAGATAGTTTCTTTATGCTTCACCTCTTGCCATGCTAACAACATTTAATATTGTTGAGTACATAAACGAGATCGAACTAAATAAGTTATGTGGTGTTTTGTCAATATGCAACGGAGTTGCATATTGAGCTCCACTTAATTTGTAGTGTTGTTTGTGCACTTTGCCATGCCATGCTTCTTTAAACCGGACGTGCATCATACACGGTTGTGCATCTTGCCATGTCGATGTGATGGTTGTTTACTATGTTGTTTGCTCCTTTCCGGTGTTGCTTCTTCGGGTTGGTTCCGATAACGTCGTGTTGTGAGGATTCATTCGACTACGTCCGTTTGTCTTCTTCAAGGACTCGTTCTTCTTCCTTGCAGGATCTCAGGCAAGATGACCATACCCTCGAAATCACTTCTATCTTTGCTTGCTAGTTGCTCGCTCTTTTGCTATGCCTATGCTGCGATACCTACCACTTGCTTATCATGCCTCCCATATTGTTAAGCCAAGCCTCTAACCCACCTAGTCCTAGCAAACCGTTGTTTGGCTATGTTACCGTTTGCTCAGCCCCTCTTATAGCGTTGTTAGTTGCAGGTGAAGATTGGAGTTTGTTCCTTGTTGGAACATGGATATTTGTTGGGATATCACAATATCTCTTATCTAATTAATGCATCTATATACTTGGCAAAGGGTGGAAGGCTCGGCCTTATGCCTGGTGTTTTGTTCCACTATTGCCGCCCTAGTTTCCGTCATATCGGTGTTATGTTCCCGGATTTTGCGTTCCTTACACGGTTGGGTTATAATGGGAACCCCTTGACAGTTCGCTTTGAATAAAACTCCTCCAGCAAGGCCCAACCTTGGTTTTACCATTCGCCACCTAGCCTCTTTTTCCCTTGGGTTAGGCCAGCCCAAGGGTCATCTTTATTTTAACCCCCCTGGGCCAGCGCTTGTCTAAGTGTTGGTCCGAAACAGAGCCACTTGCAGCGCCACCTCGGGGAAACTTGAGGGCTGGTTTTAGCTGTACGTAGTGTTCATCCGGTGTTGCCCTGAGAACGAGATATGTGCAGCTCCTATCAGGATGTCGGCGCATCGGGCGGTCTTGCTGGACTTGTTTTACCATTGTCGAGGATGTCTTGTAACCGGGATGCCGAGTCTGATTGGATTGTCTTGGGAGAAGGAATATCCTTCGTTGACCATGAGAGCTTGTGATGGGCTAAGTGGGGACACCCCTGTAGGGATTTGAACTTTCGAAAGCCGTGCCCGCTGTTATGGGCAGATGGGAATTTGTTAATGTCCAGTTGTAGAAAACCTGAAGTTGATCTCAATTAAAATGCACCAACCGCGTGTGTAACCGTGATGGTCTCTTCTCGGCGGAGTCCGGGAAGTGAACACGATGTTGGAGTAATGCTTGACGTAGGTTGTTCTAGGATCACTTCTTGATCATAGTTTCTCAAACATGCTTTGCCTTCTATTCTCGCTCTCATTTGCGTATGTTAGCCACCAGATATGCTAGTCGCTTGCTGCAGCTCCACCTCATACCTTTTACCCTTCATATAAGCTTAAATATTCTTGATCGCGAGGGTGTGAGATTGTTGAGTCCCCGTGACTCATAGATACTTCCAAAACCAGTTTGCAAGTGCGGATGTTACCGTGCAGGTGACGCAACCGAGCTCAAGGAGGAGCTCGATGAAGATCATGTTCGTTATGTTGTTTCCGTTTCCAGTTGATCAGTAGTGCAGCCCAGTTGGGACGATCGGGGATCTGTAGCATTTGGGGTAGTCTTCTTTATTTTGGTTCCTTAGTCGGACCTTGATTGTACCTGTTGATGTAATGCTTTATTCATGTATTGTGTGAAGTGGCGATTGTAAGCCAACTGTGAATCTCTTTCCCTTATTGTATTACATGGGTTGTTGTGAAGATTACCTCACTTGCAACATTGCTTTCAATGCGGTTATGCCTCTAAGTCGTGCTTTGACACGTGGGAGATATAGCCACATCGAGGGCGTTACAAGTTGGTAATCACAGCCTTCCCCGACCTTAGGAGCCCCCTGCTTGATCGAATCGTTGGCGTTGTTGAGTCTAGAAAAATGTTTTGAGTCATTTAGGATTATATATATCGGAGAGCTAGGAATTCTTTTTACTCCTCAGTCCCTTCGTCGCTCTACTGAGGCATCCTGACGTAGAGTTTTGACTCTTCTCTTCTAAAATTTCACTAATTTTTTTTAGGATCACGCGGGTATCTTGGAATCGTTCCGATCGATTTGTGATGGGAACATTGTTCTTGGTGCCTCCTGACATTTAGGGGTTGTGGCAGTGTCCCGGGGAGTTGAGCTCCGAGGTGTTGTCGTCACAATTTTATCGTTGCAGTTCTAGAATACCTGAGCTCGCCGACATCGAAAATCTCTTTTATGCAGTTGTTGGTGAGATAACCTCGACGGCACCTAGTAATGGGGCGGGAGTTCGGGAGTATTGCCATAACTTGTATAACGGATGCTTTTCGAAGGTTGAGGTAAACGATTTCTGAAGGTTTATTGGTTATGTGTTGAAGGATGGATACAGCTGGATGTACAATTTTTTAGTTTTGGGTGAGATATTATGCTTCCCCTGTATCCCCAACACCTGATTGCATAACCGGATAGTTTCGGGAGTTTATAAGTGGGAATTCAAGTAGCTCTTCGGATATCTTTCCGACAGATGTATGATATGAAATTGGGGTTCGGCGTCTAGTGGTCCGCCTATCCACGGTTGGTTTTACAGTGGTCTCGTTGTGTCTTAAAGAGTCCTTGGCTATGCCGACTCGGGGATGCTTCGTATGTCATGTGCACTACCTTGTACATGATGGTGTTGTACGATCAAGCCCGTGTAGGCCCCACCACGAAAACTTCGGACGAAATCTCTATCATATGTTTGTTCCGGCTTTTTCTGCAAGCCAATCCTTTGTTTTGTTTTGAATTGTGGTATTCGAGTTGCTTCAGAGTCAAATGTTGATTCCATACCTTTTCTAAGCGGTGTTCTCATATTTCTATGTGGATACTAATCCTTCATGATAATCGAGATTGTCATGTTAATTCCTTTTTCAACCGGTGTGCTTCTCTTCTAGTGGATCCAATCTTTTTTCAACATCCACAAGATCAACTCAAGTCTTTTCAACGGTGTTGTTTCATCCGCCCCGAATTGCCTTTGTTTTCCCGCCCTCCCTCCCTTATTTTCTTCAAGGACTTAGATTTCTCAATCAAGTATCCATCTTATGGATATGAAGTCTCCCCATTCTGTTCCGTCAATATTCTTATCCGGTGATTCTCATGAAGGTCCTAACGGATCCTCAAGTTCATCATTATTCATTCTCTCTGGATTCAATTCAAGCTTGGGTATTGAGCATAGTCTTTTCTTTTTGCCCAATGCTTTTCTTATGCCTGTGCACCTCATAATCATTCCCCACTTGATATTCATTTGTTCTAGAGTGCTGAGGATATCTCAGAAGATGCTAGTGCTTATTCTCATTCATTCAAACTCTTTCGAGGATGTTATCTCACTCAAGCCATTTAATTCAACCGGTGGAATCTCTCTTTTCAAGCAATCACTTCAATGGTGTTTATTTTGAGTGGGCCCTAACCCACAGGTCTTTTTCCAGGATCTTACCTAACTCTTCTTATTCTCCCGGAGTTATTCTCAAATTCATTTCAAGTATGACGTAAGAATGAATTGTCATCAGTCATATGTCTTCCTCCAAGATCTTTCAAATTCTTTTCACCGTTGGCTCAACCTTTCTATTCGTCATCCCGGATTATCTCAACAAGTCTTGGTGGTGTTTCTCATCGTCATTCTCGGATTTTGAGGACTGAAGAAGATTTTCCTCTCAATCTTGCTCCATTCTCTTCAAGATTCATGGTTCTAGCTTGTTGCCATCCTCTCATAAATTTTTTCGATTGTGAGAATTCTTTTCACCCTTCCGGAGCAATTCAGGAGTCTTTTCAGCTTGATTTTATGAAGGCCATCTTTTCAAATATTATTCATTCCAGCTTTCAGCTATCGTTCTCCAAATCTTACCGGTGCATCGTTCAAATATCCTCTAGTCAGTTCGGGATCTCTTCGTTGTCATGCATCTAAATTCCCTCAAGTATCCTGTTTCATTCTGCAATTCTTACCGGTGATTCATCTCTTTTCTTGGTTCATTTTCAATTCTTACGGTGTTTCTTCCAGGTTTCTCTTCCGCTGTTATCATATCTATTTATTCGATGTTCCAATCCTACCGGTGGTTCGTTGAAGACATTCTCAAGTTCATGTTATATCTCTCTTAATCTTTTCTACGAGAATAAGTAATATGCCAAATCCGGTTGCTCGGCATCAATTTAATTGGTGAAGGATAAACATAATGTAATTCTTATTCTTGTTTCATCGAGTAAATTCAATTCCTGCTTTCCGGAGTGGTTCATCATATCACATTCTCGGTTCAAGATGCTTTATCTTGTAACGCCCTTGATGCGGTTATATCTCCTACGTGTTGAAGCACGACTTAGACGCATAACCGCATTGAAAGCAATGTCGCAAGTAAGGTAATCTTCACAACAACCCATGTAAATAAATAAAGGGGAAAAGATACATAGTTGGCTTACACTCGCCACGTCACACAAATACATGAATAACATTACAATCATCCAATACACTCATGGTCCGACTATGGTACCAAAATAAAGATCAACCCCCACATGCGACACGGTCCCCGATCGCCCCAACTGGGCACCACTACTTATCATCTGGGAAAGACACATAGTAACGGCGAGAGTCTTCATCGAACTCCCACTTGAGCTCAAGCGCATCGTCTGGAACGGTATCATCGGTCCCTGCGTCTGGTTTTGGAAGTAAACTGTGAGTCACGGGGACTCAGCAATCTTGCACCCTCGCGATCAAGACTATTTAAGCTTATAGGTAAGGCAAGGTATGATGTGGAGCTACAGCAAGCGACTAGCATATATGGTGGCTAACCTGTTTGCAAAAGAGAGCGAGAAGAGAAGGCAAAAGCACGGTCGAACAACTATGATCAAGAAGTGATCCTAGAAAAACCTACGTCAAGCATTACTCCAACACCGTGTTCACTTCCCGGACTCTGCCGAGAGGAGACCATCACGGTTACACACGCGGTTGATTCATTTTAATTAAGTTAAGTTTCAAGTTATCTACAACCGGACATTAACAAATTCCCATCTGCCCATAACCGCGGGCACCACTTTCGAAAGTTCAAATCCCTGCAGGGGAGTCCCAACTTAGCCCATCACAAGCTCTCACGGTCAATGAGGGATATTCCTTCTCCCGAGACATTCCGATCAGACTCGCCATCCCGGTTACAAGACATCCTCGACAATGATAAAACAAGTCCAGCAACACCGCCCGAATGTGCTGACAAATCCCGATAGAAGCTGCACATATCTCGTCCTCAGGGCACAATTAGATGAACACTACGTACAACTAAAACCAACCCTCAAGTTTCCCGGAGGTGGCGCTGCAAGTGGCTCTGTTTGGACCAACACTCAGAGGAGCACTGGCCCGGGGGGTTTAAATAAAGATAACCCTTGGGCTCCAGAAACCCAAGGGAAAAAGAGGCTAGGGGGCAAATGGTAAAACCAAGGTTGGGCATTGCTGGAGGAGTTTTATCCAAAGCAAACTGTCAAGGGGTTCCCATTATAACCCAACCGCGTAAGGAACGCAAAATCCGGGAACATAGCACCGATATGACGGAAACTAGGGCGGCAAGAGTGGAACAAAACACTAGGCAAAAGGCCGAGCCTTCCACCCTTTACCAAGTATATAGGTGCATTAAGATAACAAGATAATATAGTGATATCCCAACAATAAACAATGTTCCAACAAGGAACGATCTCCAATCTTCACCTGCAACTAGCAATGCTATAAGAGGGGCTGAGCAAAGCGGTAACATAGCCAATCAACGGTTTGCTAGGACATGGTGGGTTAGAGGTTTTACATGGCAATTTGGGAGGCATGATAAGCAAGTGGTAGGCATCGTAGCATAGGCATAGCAAAACCGCGAGCATCTAGGAAGCAAAGATAGAAGTGATTTCGAGGGTATGATCATCTTGCCTGCAAAGTTGTCAGAGTTGACTTGATCTTCGTAAGCAAACTCAACGGCTCCTCGTTCACGAACTCGTCTCCCGGCTCTACCCAAACAAGACAAACAAGCAAAAGGAACACAATCAACCACGTGCAATGCTCAAACAACATGATCCAAACATCGTATGCTATGCGGGATGCGATATGTGATGCATATGCAAGATTTGACATGGAATGATTGAAACTGGCCTCAACAAGGAAATCCAAAAGTGCCACTGGAAAAGTGAGGTGATTTCGGTTGAAATCGATATAAAGATCACCGGAATCGGATGCACAGTTTGGAAATGGCAAGCAAAACAAATATGGCACCGGTCTGCGATAATCAACAAGTGACCAACTAAATGCAACAAGATAAATATGCTACAGCACCCAAACATGACAACAAAATACATGGCAGGGATCCATTCATGATGCTTGACAAAATATTAACACTGAGCTATGGCTAATTCATCCATTAACAGGTTCAAACAAGCATGGCAAAAATGCAAATGATAACAGGTTTCAGACTTTGTCAAATTAACACAAGTCTGGAATTTATCATCAGGAAGCACACTTTAGAGCATGAAACCTACATGCTACAGGAACTTAACATGGAAAAGAAAGGCATGGCACGAAGCTACTCAAAGCACTTAACAAAAGTCCCTTAGTGACCTTGAGCCAAAAGGGATCAGAAAATACAAATGCAAGCATGTGAACATGGCAAAAACATACAGATTTCAGACTTAGTGAAAAACTGGAGCATACAAATCAGTTAACGAGTAGGCATGTTTACAAGCTCGATGCACTCACTATAGAGCATGGCATGACATACTAAGCATACACCCATCAAGAATACGTGGCATAGAAGCTAGACATGGCAAGAACAACAACATAGCATGCACGGATCAATAGCAACATCCTCGGCAAAATTGCTAAACATGTCAACAATCTGTCAGGATTCACTATATAGCAAAAGTAGAGCTCGATTTACTCAAGCTAGGGTGCTCCATAAATGCATACAAAGACATGGATGGATAGACCAACACCATGTTAAAAAATCATTATTACAGATCATCCTCAAAAGAGGTACAGATCACTAGGAAACAACATGAACATATGGCATACCGACAAAAACAGAACAAGGACTTAGTGAAATTCTAAGTCCCTGAAATCAGCATTACCGATTACGCTACTTTGCAAGCTTGTGCTAGTCACCACAATTATCACAAAAATACATGGCAAGCACGTCTGTAAAGATGCCATGGCATATAACAAAACTCATGTAGAGCTCAGGATCGTAGCATGCACACATTAATCATGGCAAAAATGACAAATACTATTTGATGAAACAGATCTGACAAATTCAGCACATAGCCCCCTTCCAACAGCATTTCGGGCATCAAGATGAGCTCAAATGAAAATGATGCAATGATATGAAATGATGTACTCGTCGAGACGAACATTTTGATATGCTACACGCACATATCGGAGCTACGGATACGGATTTATAGCATGCCAAAGTTTGCATAAATTTAGGGTTTGTAGGGAAAAAGTCAACCGAGGGAAATTTGGATCTGAGATCCAGATCGGCTACTGTAGTTGTGCACGCTTCCCGAAGCTCGCCGTCCGGAGTCGCCGGAGTGTCGTCGGGGAAGAAGAAGCGGCGACCGGCAGGAGGACGGGGGGGATCGGCGGTGGTTGGCGCCGGCGTCGAGGCGGAAGACGGCGGTGGTCGGCGCCGGACTTGGCGCGGTTGGCGGCGGCGGGAGGCACCGGCGTCGAGGCGCGAAGATGGCGGAGCGGGAGGCCGGCGCGGCGGCGCAGCTCTCTCGCGCGGGGAGCAGGCGGCGGGCAGGCAGGGGCCGGGGAGCGCCGGTTGTGGGCCTGGTGGGCCCGCGCGGCGGGGGCGAAGTGGAGCACCCACCCGGGATAGGTGGCGGCACGGGATTGGTTGGCGGTGGTGTGTCCGGCGCCGGCGGACAATGTCCGGCGTGCTGAGGACGGAGAGGACTAGGGTTAGGGGTGTTTTGACCCAAAATTTCGGGGGAGTGTCTATATTTATAGGTAGGAGGAGCTAGGAGGCTCCAAATTGAGCACGGTTTCCGGCCACACGATCGTGATTGAACGCTCTAGATGATGGGAGAGGTTTTGGTGGGTTTTGGACCAAATTGGAAGGGTATTGAGCTGCAACATAAACGAGGCTTTCTCGGTCCCTCGGTTAACCGTTGGAGTATCAAACGAAGTCCAAATGACACGAAACTTGACAGGCGGTCTACCGGTAGTAAACCAAGGCCGCATGGCAAGTCTCGGTCCAATCCGGAAATGTTTAACCCCCACATACGAAAAGAGGTAGAAAGAGGCACCGGAGGAGATATGAGCGCCGGAATGCAAAACAGACAACGGGGAAAATGCTCGGATGCATGAAACGAACACATATGCAAATGCAATGCACATGATGACATGATATGAGATGCATGACAAAGACAACAACACACGGAGACAAAACCCGAACCCGAGGAAAATAAAATAACTTAGGCCGGAAACGGCAAGAGTTGGAGTATAGATAAGGTAAATTACATCCGGGGTGTTACAACACTCCACCACTACGAAAGGATCTCGTCCCGAGATCTAGGACTGGAAAAACGCTGGGTACTCAGAACGGAGGTGATCCTCGCGTTCCCAGGTGGCTTCACGGTCGGAATCGTGTGACCACTTGACTTTGAGGAATTTGATTGACTTATTGCGAGTCTTGCGCTTAGTTTCTTCAAGAATAGCAACAGGGTGCTCACGATAAGAAAGGTCTTCTTGGAGATGAATGTCTTCAAAGTTGACGGTGCGGTCAGGAGTCTTGAAGCACTTGCGGAGCTAAGAGACATGGAACACGTCGTGCACGTTTGCAAATTTTGAGGGAAGCTCGAGTTGATAGGCGAGATCGCCTCTCTTGCTGACGATCTTGAAAGGACCCATGTATCTAGGGGAAAGCTTCCCTTTGATACCGAAGCGATGAGTACCTTTCATTGGAGAGACGCGGAGGTAAACATGGTCTCTGATCTCAAAAGCCAAATCACGATGCTTACTATCATAGTAGCTCTTCTGGCGCGATTGCGCTCCTTTGAGGTTATCACGAATGACTTTACACATCTCTTCTGCATCTGTGATCAAGTCATTTCCAAGAAGTTGACGTTCACCGGTCTCTGACCAGTTAAGAGGAGTACGGCACTTCCTCCCATAGAGAAATTCGAATGGGGCCTTGCCCGAACTCGCTTGGAAGCTGTTGTTGTAGGAGAACTTGGCATATGGAAGACAATCTTCCCACTTCATACTGAAAGAGATAACGCAAGCCCTGAGCATATCTTCAAGAATCTGATTGACACACTCGACTTGGCCGCTAGTTTGAGGATGAAAAGTTGTGCTGAAATGGATGTTGGTGCCCATGGCCTTCTGAAAAGAATCCCAAAACTTGGAGGTAAAGATGCTGCCACGGTCTGAAGAAATGAACTGCGGAATGCCGTGCAGAGAGACAATCCGAGAGGTATAAAGCTCTGCCAATTGAGCTGCAGTGATAGACTCTTTGATAGGCAGAAAGTGAGCCACTTTAGTGAGTTTGTCAATGACAATGAATATAGCATCATTGCCACGCTTGGACTTTGGAAATCCCGTCACGAAGTCCATCTCAATGTGATCAAACATCCATTCTGGAATGGCAAGAGGTTGGAGGAGACCAGCTAGTCGTTGGTGTTCTGCCTTCACTCTTCTGCAGACATCACATTCATTCACGAACTGAGCAATCTCACGCTTCATTCGAGTCCATCAATACGCCTGCTTGAGGTCCTGGTACATCTTCGTACTTCCAGGGTGGATGGAGAGGTGTGAATTGTGAGCCTCGTTCATAATGACTTTGCGAAGGTCACCTTTTGGCACAACAATGCGATCCTCGAAGAAGAGAGTATCCTTGTCATCAAGGCGATAGCACTTGTACTTGGGTTGACTCTTGGCAATCCCAATCTTCACCATAACATCAAGAAGTTGAGCCTCGCGAATTTGATCTTCCAAAGTAGGAGAGACTTGAAGGTTGGCGAGGAAACCTTGAGGAAAAACTTGCAGGTTGAGTTTGCGGAAAGTTTCACAAAGCTCGGGTTGGTAAGGCTTGAGAATCAGACTGTTGCAGTAAGCTTTCCTGCTCAATGCGTCAGCAATTACATTGGCCTTGCCTGGAGTATATTCGATGCTCGGATTATACACTTGAATCATTTCGACCCAACGAGTCTGCCTGAGGTTGAGATTAGGCTGAGTGAAGATGTACTTGAGACTCTTGTGGTCAGTGAAGATGTCCACTTTTCTTCCCAATAGGAGATGTCTCCAAGTCAAAAGGGCATGCACAACAGCCGCCAATTCGAGGTCATGAGTGGGGTAGTTCTTTTCATTTGGCTTCAACTGGCGAGAAGTATAGGCCACAACTTTTTTCTCTTGCATCAACACTGCACCAAGACCTTGAAGAGAGGCATCGCAGAAGACCTCGAACGGTTTGGATTCATCAGGAGGAGTCAGAACTGGAGTAGTGACTAATTTCTCTTTCAGGGTGTTGAAAGCGATGTCACATTCAGGAGACCAAACGTACTTGACGTGCTTCTGGAGAAGGTTGGAGAGCGGCTTCACGATCTTTGAGAAGTTCTCAACGAACCTTCGACAATAGCTTGCGAGACCAAGGAAGCTGCGTAGTTGCTTCACGTTCTGAGGTGGTTCCCAATTCACAATTGCAGACACCTTCGCAGGATTCACCGTTATGCCCTTGGCAGAGATGATATGCCCAAGATAGAGAACCTCATCGAGCCAAAACTCGCACTTAGAAAACTTGGCGTAGAACTGATGTTCTCTGAGCTTATCCAGCACCAAACGCAAGTGCTTGGCATGATCTTCCTTGTTCTTCGAAAAGACCAGAATGTCATCGAGGTAGACCAAGACGAAGTCATTTGTGTAGGGGTTGAAGATGAAGTTCATCATGCGAGAGAAAGTCGGAGGAGCGTTGACGAGGCCAAAAGACATGACAGTGTATTCATATGAACCATAGCTTGTTCTGAAAGCCGTCTTGCGGATATCTTGCTCACGAATTCGAATCTGGTGATAGCCCATACGGAGATCAAGCTTGGAGAATACTTGAGCACCTTTGAGTTGTTCAAACAGCTCGTTGATGTTGGGAAGTGGGTACTTGTTCTTTATTGTCTTCTTGTTCAATGGACGGTAGTCAACACAAAGTCGGTCCATTCCATCCATCTTCTTAACAAAAACAACTCCACAACCCCACGGAGAAGAACTAGGTCGGATGAGACCCATTCGCTCTTGAATATCGAGTTGCTTCTTCAGCTCCTTCAACTCTTCAGGTCCAAGCTTGTAAGGACGTTTGCAAACAGGTTCCGTGCCAGGCTCAAGATCGATAACGAATTCAACTGGCCGATGCGGAGGCATTCCTCGAAGCTCTTCTGGAAAGACGTCTTGATATTCTCAAACGACTGGAATTTGAGAGATGGCATCCAGTTCACCCTTCTCATTGAGAGAAAACAGACGGATGGTATCATCATTAGCGGCAAAGACAATTACATCCTCAGACGAATGAGTCAATTGAATCTGCGTGGCTGCACAATCAAGCTGAGCCTTGTGCTTAGAAAGCCAATCCATTCCAAGAATAAGATCAATATCCGAGTTACCAAGGACCACTTCAGAGGATAGCAACTTGTAGTCACCCAACGTGATAGTAACATCCGGGACGCAATTATTAGAAGTCATTTGCTTGCCCGGGGACACAATCTTCAACGGGAAAGGAATCCTTTCGATCACAAAATCATGCTTGGCAACAAATGGTCTTGAAATAAAAGAAAGCGATGCACCAGTGTTAAAAAGAACTTTTGCAGGAACATCGTTAACAAGAAGGTTACCCATGATGACATCTGTGACATCTAACGAGCCCTCTGCCTGAGCTGCGTTCAACAAGTTGACCTTGGCGTGCTTGGGGTTATGCTTGACCACAGCTGTACTTGTCGATCCCATAGGAGCAGGAGGAGGGAGACGCCTCTGATTGAAGCATTTGTTGGCATAGTGACCCTTCTGTTGGCACTTGTTGCCCGTGACCTCCGAGAGCGGACGGTGATACGGAGCACTTGATCTTGGAGCTTGAGACGAAGTCTTGTTCTGAAAGCCAGGGTTGGGTGGGGGGGAAGATCCACTGCCACCTTTGCTCTTCTGTTGATAAGGCTGACAGAACGGAGGAGGAGGAAGCCAAAACTTCTGCTGCACAGCCACTTGAGTTGAGGAAGAAGGAGTTGCATCTCTGACTCGCTTCTTGGAAGCATCACACTTCAGTTTAGTAGTCTCTTGCTTCATTGCCATGTTGT
Source organism: Triticum urartu (assembly GCF_003073215.2). Taxonomy (NCBI): domain Eukaryota; kingdom Viridiplantae; phylum Streptophyta; class Magnoliopsida; order Poales; family Poaceae; genus Triticum; species Triticum urartu. The sequence continues at coordinate 373,707,113 of NC_053028.1, read as the reverse complement.
AAAACTCATCGTACCTCTTGGGCTCAAAGAGGACGAGAGCTAGCTGGATTTCTTCTCTGAGACCACCCCTGAACTGGTATATCATGCTCTTCTCGTCAGGGACGTCTTGCTTAGCAAAACAGGCGAGCTTCTGAAACATCTTGTTGTACTCGTAAACAGACATAGTGCCTTTCTTCAGGTTGCGGAATTCCTCACGCTTGCTTTCAACCACGCTTTGAGGAATATGATGAGCTTTGAAGTCTTGACAGAATTCATCCCAGGTAATCACACGGCCTCCTCTAGAATCTTTGTACTGCTGAAACCATTCTGCAGCTTGGTCTTTGAGTTGGAAGGAGGCGAACTTGACAAAGTCCTCAGGCCTGACGTTACTGCACTCGAAATGCTTGCATATGTCCACGAGCCAATCATCAGCGTCTGTTGTCTCAACACAATTGCTGAAGGTCTTTGGCTGGTTAGCAAGGAACTGGTTGAGTGTAGCAAACTGATTCAGATTGTTGCCATGGCCCTGGTTCCCTTGGTTGCGCTCTTGAAGAAGTTGCATGATCAGCTGTATGTTTGCATTGGTAGCGGCCATCACAGCTTGCCATGCCTCCGGAGGTGGAGGTGGTGGTGGCGGATCAGGATTCGGAGTCGTGCGCGTTGGAGGAGCCATCCTGAAGAGGGTGACATCCATTAGCATCATGACAGACATATATTGAAGCTGAATCAAACGGGTTGAAATTGCAACATAAAGTCTTCACATCCGAACCAAATGAACGAATGCATTCCAATTGAAATGGTCACATATCCATAAATTGAAAAGCCACTTAGAATTGAGGTAGAAGAAAAATAACAAGGTACGGAACAAGAACAAATATTTGGTGAGGATTACCCAATCCCAAACCAAATATCCACGGAAGAAGAACTAGAGCTACAAGAATTCCCACCTATGAAACTCCCGAACCTTTCTAGTTATGCAACTAGGTGTTGGGGATACAGGGGAAGCATAATATCTCACCCAAATCTAGCAAATCCTACATCCAGCTGTATCCATCCTTCAACACATAACCGAGAAAAACTTCGGAAATCATCTACCTCAACCTTCGAAAAGCATCCGTTATACGAGTTATGGCAATACTCCCGAACTCCCGCCCCAATACTGGGTGGCGTCGAGGTTATCTCACCAACAACTGCATAAAAGAGATTTTCGATGTCGGCGAAACTTAGGTATTCCAGAATCTCAATGATAAAATTGTGACGACAACACCTCGGAGCTCAACTCCCCGGGACACTGCCACAACCCCTAAATGACAGGAGGCACCAAGAACAATGTTCTTGTCACAAATCGATTGGAACGATTCCAAGATACCCGAGTGATCCGGAAAAAAAATTAGTGAAATTTGAGAAGAGAAGAGTCAAAACTCTACGTCAGGATGCCTTACCAGAGCGATGAAGGGACTGGGGAGTAAAAAGAATTCCTAAACTCACCGATATATATAATCCTAAATGACTCAAAACATTTTTCTAGACTCAACAACGCCAACGATTCGATCAAGCATGGGGCTGCTAAGGTCGGCGAAGGCTCTGATTACCAACTTGTAACACCCTCAATGCGGCTATATCTCCTACGTGTCGAAGCATGACTTAGAGGCATAACCGCATTGAAAGCAATGTCGCAAGTAAGGTAATCTTCACAACAACCCATGTAAATAAATAAAGGGGAAAAGATACATAGTTGGCTTACACTCACCACGTCACACAAATACATGAATAACATTACAATCACCCAATACACTCATGGTCCGACTACGGTACCAAAATAAAGATCAACCCCCACATGCGACACGGTCCCCGATCGCCCCAACTGGGCACCACTACTGATCATCTGGGAAAGACACATAGTAACAGTGAGAGTCTTCATCGAACTCCCACTTGAGCTCAAGCGCATCGTCTGGAACGGTATCATCGGTCCCTGCATCTGGTTTTGGAAGTAAACTGTGAGTCACGGGGACTCAGCAATCTCGCACCCTCGCGATCAAGACTATTTAAGCTTATAGGTAAGGCAAGGTATGATGTGGAGCTGCAGCAAGCGACTAGCATATATGGTGGCTAACCTGTTCGCAGAAGAGAGCGAGAAGAGAAGGCAAAAGCACGGTCGAACAACTATGATCAAGAAGTGATCCTAGAACAACCTACGTCAAGCATTACTCCAACACCGTGTTCACTTCCCGGACTTCGCTGAGAAGAGACCATCGCGGTTACACACGCGGTTGATTCATTTTAATTAAGTTAAGTTTCAAGTTATCTACAACAGGACATTAACAAATTCCCATCTTCCCATAACCGCGAGCACGGATTTCGGAAGTTCAAATCCCTGCAGGGGAGTCCCAACTTAGCCCATCACAAGCTCTCACGGTCAACGAAGGATATTCCTTCTCCCGAGACCTTCCGATCAGACTCGGCATCCCGGTTACAAGACATCCTCGACAATGGTAAAACAAGTCCAGCAACACCGCCCGAATGTGCCAACAAATCCTGATAGGAGCTGCACATATCTCGTTCTCAGAGCACACTCAGATGAACACTACGTACAACTAAAACCAACCCTCAAGTTTCCCCGAGGTGGCGCTGCAAGTGGCTCCGTTTGGACCAACACTCAGAGGAGCACTGGCCCGGGGGGGTTTAAATAAAGATGACCCTTGGGCTCCGGAAACCCAAGGGAAAAAGAGGCTAGGTGGCAAATGGTAAAACCATGGTTGGGCATTGCTAGAGGAGTTTTATCCAAAGCGAACTGTCAAGGGGTTCCCATTATAACCCAACCGCGTAAGGAACGCAAAATCAGGGAACATAACACCGATATGACGGAAACTTGGGCGGCAAGAGTGGAACAAAACACTAGGCAAAAGGCCGAGCCTTCCACCCTTTACCAAGTATATAGGTGCATTAAGATAACAAGATAATATAGTGATATCCCAACAATAAACAATGTTCCAACAAGGAACGATCTCCAATCTTCACCTGCAACGAGCAACGCTAAAAGAGGGGCTGAGCAAAGCGGTAACATAGCCAATCAACGGTTTGCTAGGACATGGTGGGTTAGAGGTTTGACATGGCAATTTGGGAGGCATGATAAGCAAGTGGTAGGCATCGTAGCATAGGCATATCAAAACAGTGAGCATCTAGGAAGCAAAGATAGAAGTGATTTCGAGGGTATGATCATCTTGCCTGCAAAGTTGTCAGAGTTGACTTGATCCTCGTAAGCAAACTCAACGGGCTCCTCGTTCACGAACTCGTCTCCCGGCTCTACCCAAACAAGACAAACAAGCAAAAGGAACACAATCAACCATGTGCAATGCTCAAACAACATGATGCAAACATGGTATGCTACGCGGGATGCGATATGTGATGCATATGCAAGATTTGACAAGGAATGATTGAAACTGGCCTCAACTTGGAAATCCAAGAGTGCCACTTGAAAGTTGAGGTGATTTCGGTTGAAATCGATATAAAGATCACCGGAATCGGATGCACGGTTTGGAAATGGCAAGCAAAACAAATATGGCACCGGTCTGCGATAATCAACAAGTGACCAACTAAATGCAACAAGATAAATATGCTACAGCACCCAAACATGACAACAAAATACATGTAAGGAATCCATTCATGATGCTTGACAAAATATGAACACTGAGCTACGGCTAATTCGTCCATTAACAGGTTCAAACAAGCATGCCAAAAATGCAAATGATAACAGGTTTCAGACTTTGTGAAATTAACACAAGTCTGGAATTTATCATCAGGAAGCACACTTTAGAGCATGAAAACTACATGCTACAGGAACTTGACATGGCAAAGAAAGTCATGGCACGAAGCTACTCAAAGCACTTAACAAAAGTCCCTTAGTGACCTTGAGCCAAAAGAGATCAGAAAATACAAATGCAAGCATGTGAACATGGCAAAAACATAAACAGATTTCAGACTTAGTGAAAAACTGGAGCATGCAAATCAGTTAACGAGTAGGCATGTTTGCGAGCTCGATACACTCACTACAGAGCATGGCATGACAAACTAAGCACACACCCATCAAGAATACGTGGCATAGAAGCTAGACATGGCAAGAACAACACGAGGTTACACACGCGGTTGATTCATTTTAATTAAGTTAAGTTTCAAGTTATCTACAACCGGACATTAACAAATTCCCATCTGCCCATAACCGCGGGCACCGCTTTCGAAAGTTCAAATCCCTGCAGGGGAGTCCCAACTTAGCCCATCACAAGCTCTCACGGTCAACGAAGGATATTCCTTCTCCCGAGACATTCCGATCAGACTCGCCATCCCGGTTACAAGACATCCTCGACAATGGTAAAACAAGTCCAGCAACACCGCCCGAATGTGCCGACAAATCCCGGTAGAAGCTGCACATATCTCGTTCTCAGGGCACAATTAGATGAACACTACGTACAACTAAAACCAACCCTCAAGTTTCCCCGAGGAGGCGCTGCAAGTGGCTCTGTTTGGACCAACACTCAGAGGAGCACAGGCCCGGGGGGTTTAAATAAAGATAACCCTTGGGCTCCGGAAACCCAAGGGAAAAAGAGGCTAGGTGGCAAATGGTAAAACCAAGGTTGGGTATTGCTGGAGGAGTTTTATCCAAAGCGAACTGTCAAGGGGTTCCCATTATAACCCAACCGCGTAGGTAACGCAAAATCCGGGAACATAGCACCGATATGACGGAAACTAGGGCGGCAAGAGTGGAACAAAACACTAGGCAAAATGCCGAGCCTTCCACCCTTTACCAAGTATATAGGTGCATTAAGATAACAATATAATATAGTGATATCCCAACAATAAACAATGTTCCAACAAGGAACGATCTCCAATCTTCACCTGCAACTAGCAACGCTATAAGAGGGGCTGAGCAAAGCAGTAACATAGCCAATCAACGGTTTGCTAGGACATGGTGGGTTAGAGGTTTTACATGTCAATTTGGGAGGCATGATAAGCAAGTGGTAGTCATTGTAGCATAGGCATAGCAAAACCGCGAGCATCTAGGAAGCAAAGATAGAAGTGATTTCGAGGGTATGATCATCTTGCCTGCAAAGTTGTCAGAGCTGACTTGATCTTTGTAAGCAAAGTCAACGGGCTCCTCGTTCATGAACTCGTCTCCCGTCTCTACCCAAACAAGACAAACAAGCAAAAGGAACACAATCAACCATGTGCAATGCTCAAACAACATGATGCAAACATGGTATGCTATGCGGGATGCGATATGTGATGCATATGCAAGATTTGACATGGAATGATTGAACCTGGCCTCAACAAGGAAATCCAAAAGTGCCACTCGAAAAGTGAGGTGATTTCGGTTGAAATCGATATAAAGATCACCGGAATCGGATGCACGGTTTGGAAATGGCAAGCAAAACAAATATGGCACCGGTCTGCGATAATCAACAAGTGACCAACTAAATGCAACAAGATAAATATGCTACGGCGCCCAAACATGACAACAAAATACATGGCAGGGATCCATTCATGATGCTTGACAAAAGATGAACACTGAGCTACGGCTAATTCATCCATTAACAGGTTCAAACAAGCATGGCAAAAATGCAAATGATGACAGGTTTCAGACTTTGTGAAATTAACACAAGTCTGGAATTTATCATCAGGAAGCACACTTTAGAGCATGAAACCTACATGCTACAGGAACTTAACATGGAAAAGAAAGGCATGGCACGAAGCTACTCAAAGCACTTAACAAAAGTCCCTTAGTGACCTTGAGCCAAAAGGGATCAGAAAATACAAATGCAAGCATGTGAACATGGCAAAAACATACAGATTTCAGACTTAGTGAAAAACTGGAGCATACAAATCAGTTAACGAGTAGGCATGTTTACGAGCTCGATGCACTCACTACAGAGCATGGCATGACAAACTAAGCATACACCCATCAAGAATACATGGCATAGAAGCTAGACATGGCAAGAACAACAACATAGCATGCACGGATCAATAGCAACATCCTCGGCAAAATTGCTAAACATGTCAACAATCTGTCAGGATTCACTATATAGCAAAAGTAGAGCTCGATTGACTCAAGCTAGGGTGCTCCATAAATGCATACAAAGACATGGATGGATAGACCACCACCATGTTAACAAATCATTATTACAGATCATCCTCAAAAGAGGTACAGATCACTAGGAAACAACATGAACATATGGCATACCGAAAAAAAACAGAACAAGGACTTAGTGAAATTCTAAGTCCCTGAAACCAGCATTACCGATTACGCTACTTTGCAAGCTTGTGCTAGTCACCACAATTATCAAAAAAATACATGGCAAGCACCTCTGTAAAGATGGCATGGCATATAACAAAACTCATGTAGAGCTCAGGATCATAGCGTGCACACATTAATCATGGCAAAAATGACTAATAGCTATTTGATGAAACAGATCTGACAAATTCACCACATAGCCCCCTTCCAACAGCATTTCGGGCATCAAGATGAGCTCAAATGAAAATTATGCACTAATAAGAAATGATGTACTCGTCGAGGCGAACATTTTGATATGCTACACGCACAAATCGGAGCTACGGTTGCGGAGTTATAGCATGCCAAAGTTTGCATAAAATTAGGGTTTGTAGGGAAAAAGTCAACCGAGGGAAATTTGGATCTGAGATCCAGATCGGCTACTGTAGCTGTGCACGCTTCCCTAAGCTCAGCGGCCGGAGTCGCCGGAGTGTCGCCGGGGAAGAAGAAGCAGCGACTGACAGGAGGACGGGGGGAGGGGGCGGCGCGCGGCGGTGGTTGGCGCCGGCGTCGAGGCAGAAGACAGCGGTGGTCGGCGCCGGACTTGGCGCGGTTGGCGGCGGTGGGAGGCACCAGCGTCGAGGTGCAAAGACGGCGGAGCGGGAGGCCGGCGCGGCTCTCTCGCGCAGGGAGCAGGCGGCGGGCAGGCGCGGGCCGGGGAGGGCCGGTTGCAGGGCTGGCGGGCCCGCGCGGTGGCGGCGAAGTGGGGCGCCCGCCCGGGACAGGTGGCGGCGCGGGATTGGTTGGCGGCGGTGTGTCCGGCGCGCTTAGGACGGAGAGGACTAGGGTTAGGGGTGTTTTGACCCGAAATTTTGGGGAAGTGTCTATATTTGTAGGTAGGAGGAGCTAGGAGGCTCCAAATTGAGCACGGTTTTCGGCCACACGATCGTGATCGAATGCTCTAGACGATGGGAGAGGTTTTGGTGGGTTTTGGGCCAAATTGGAAGGGTGTTGGGCTGCAACATAAACGAGGCTTTCACGGTCGCTCAGTAACTGTTGGAGTATCAAACGAAGTCCAAATGACACGAAACTTGACAGGCGGTCTACCGGCAGTAAACCAAGGCCGCATGGAAAGTCTCAGTCCAATCCGGAAATGTTTAACTCCCACACACGAAAAGAGGTAGAAAGGGGCACCGGAGAAGATAGGAGCGCCGGAATGCAAAATGGACAACGGGGAAAATGCTCGGATGCATGAAATGAACACATATGCAAATGCAATGCACATGATGACATGATATGAGATGCATGACAAAGGCAACAACACACGGAGACAAAAACCCGAACCCGAGGAAAATAAAATAACTTAGGCCGGAAATGGCAAGAGTTGGAGTATAGATAAGGTAAATTACATCCGGGGTGTTACATATCTTTTCTTTTCCAAGAGTTCCAAGCTCTCGCCATTATATCACCACGGAGATCCATCTAATCATTGCAAGGCTTCAACCTTATTCTTTTCATCCTTCATTTCATTTGACCATTCTTTTGTTACCGGAGTTCTTCATGGAGGATCTACATGAGGGTTCATCAAGGATTTAATTCCTTCTCGAAGTGTTCATTAAGATTCTTTTTTCAAAGGAGCTCATGCATTCTTCATTTTGCAATCCGTGGTGCTATTCTTTCACACATATCTTTTGAGGTGGTGTTATGAATTTCTTGATAATTTCCCATCGTGCTCCGTGATTCACAAGTTATCAAGAATGTGATATTTTAAATCCATCAATCTCGCCATTCGAGTTATCTTGGGTAATATTTTCACATAAAGCTTTCCCTAAGGATTGTTGCTATTAATGGTGATAATATATGATCCAAGTTCTTCATCTATCCTCCCGGTGAAATATTTTCTCGTCTCCTTGTTCATATCAATCCAATTCTTTTCCCGTGAGTGGCAGAATTTCACCTCATAGTTTTAATTTGTTCTCCATAAGCCCACTACAACTTTGTTCTTTCCGTTGTTGGTTTTTTTCCAACAACACCGTTCGACCCTTCTCCTAAGGATGCCTTTTCAAGCTCTTTTGTGGCAGAAGTTGCCATTTTCTTCTCCGTTCTTTTGTTCCGACGATCTACCTTTTATTCTTTCATTTTTGCCGGAGGCATTGTGATGTTGCTCTCTTCGACCCATCCTATTGTTTTGTCAAGATCATGTTATTTTCATGCCTATCCATTTAACCGGAGTGTTGTGCCCTTTTGCTCAAGTTCTTTTCGCCATATCAAGCCTTGCATCTCTTTTCTACCGGAGTGCTGTCCGAATTTGTTCTTCCTTGTTACTCTTCCCTACCGGAGTGCCTTCAACTTTGTTCTTCTTTATTGCATTCTTTCTTTCAATTTGTTCAACCTCTCAAGGGTCGTGGTTTCACTCGTTTGTCAAAGAAGCAACTTAGTTTTACCTCTTCTCTTTCTCTTCTGTTTTCCCTCCGGTGCCATTCTAGATCTCGGGACGAGATCCTCTCATAGTGGTGGAGTGTTGTAACGCCCTGAGACTGATGCGCCAGGTGTCTTCCAGTTATTTGTCGTCGTTGCCATATCATTCGCTTGCATGTTGCATTTTATCATGTCATCATGTGCATTGCATCATCATGTTTTCAAAACCTGCATCCGTCCTGGTCTCCTCGTTCCGTCCGTTGTCTGTTCTGAGCCTGGACACACTTGCACGCGCCCGCGGCATGTCCGAAATTGTATTTTATAAGTGGCCAGAAAATGTTCTAGGAATGGGTTGAAAGTTGGCGTGTGGTCTCATTATAGTGTAGATAGACCGCCTGTCAAGTTTCATCGCATTTGGAGTTCATTTGACGCCCCAACGCATAACTATAGCGCCAGTATAGTCGGACTAACGTCGGACATTTTCGGTCTCCGGAAACAGTCGCCGGGCCTCCCTCTCTTCTCTTCTCTCAGCTTGAGACCGTCTACACAGCTCTCTACCTACCGCCAGGCCTAGCCGAAGCTCTCTCGTCAGCCAGCGGACCTCCTCACGCGCGCGTCCGAAAGTTGTCCCGGACCCGACCCGGACAGTCATCACTGTTGGATCCGAATCATCCCCAAACGTCTACAAAATATCACCGTTTTATTATTTGGCCTCCCTAGCCTATTTTTTCCCGACCGTCTGATTACGATCGGAGGGACGGATTAGCCCCTAGCCTAACCTACCCGCTATATATACTAGTCTAAACCGAGACAAATCCCTAATTTCTAGGGATCCTACCTAGCGCCGCCGCCACTCTCTCGCTTTTCCCTCGGGATCTCCCCCTCGATCCAAATCCCCCAACCAGAAACTCTCCTCGATCTCCTCACGCCCCCCATCATTCCCTGCTCGAGCCATGCCTCGTCCCTGGCCCCATCCTCGCCTCACCGTCCGACGACGAACGCCGCCGCTGAAGCTCCTCTGCCATGGACGCTGGGCCCCAAGGCCGTGTTTCTCCTCCTCCTCACCTACCCCTCTTTCCGTTTCCCCCTGCCATGCCTCTCTCCTCATGTCACTCTCTCTGTAGGAGCAGGACGACGCCGCCGTCCTGTGCATTGCCATGGACACACAACGGGAGCTCCGCCCCCGCCTTCCTCCGCCTCGTCCGCGCTGGAAGCGGCCTCCCACGCCCAGCATCGTTGCCGACCCCGCGGCTCCACCGCGTCGCCCCTTCCCGTGGCTGCGTTGACCTCCCCTGCTTCTGCTGCGGACCGGCCATCGCATGCCCCTGCGTCGCCAAGACCATGTCTCCGTTCAGACCCACTCAGCGCTGCCCGTCCCTTACCAGCTCCACGCCGCGCCAAGGCCCTCTTCGCCCGGATCCACTCCTGTCGCTCGCCGGAGTCCTCAGCGCTGCCGCTGCTCTTCGTCCTATCGAAAAGAGGAGGACGACGCCTCTGCTTCAAGTCGTTCGATGCGACTGCGTTGACTCCCTCCGTTTTGACCGAGCCGGCCACCGTTTCTTTTCCAGCGAGGCCCAGCTCCAATGCAAGGGATGGCCCAGATCCGCACCGCCACTCTGGTCCAGCACCGAATCCGACCTGTTTTGGCCCAATGTGAGCAGATTCCATCCAGCCCAGATCCTCCAGATTTGGTCCGATATGTTTTTTTCCTGTTGCCGTGATTTTATCTTTTATCCAGAGTTTGCCTGTTTTGCAGAAAAACCCTCAACATTCATGCATTTAATAACTAATTGACCGTGCATCGGATCTAAATAAATTATATATGAAAGTTGCTTAGAATTTTGTCTAGTTTAATAATATCCAACTTTCATCCATGTTAAAAATATTTAAACTTGCTGTTTGCATTAATTTTCCCAATAACTTGCTAAAATGTTTTAATTCATAACTATTTAACCGTAACTCGGTTTATAACAAACTTTATATGTAAATGGGGTGGAAAAATGCCTAGTTTAACATGGTTGCCTCACTTTGCATGTTTAATAACTCTAAAATATGGTTTAGGTCATAACAGTACCAAACCTTAAAATATGCACATGAGGATTTTCTGGACTTGTTGTTTTGTTGTTCCGACCTCATTTAAACTTGCCTAGATAGATAGTTTCTTTATGCTTCACCTCTTGCCATGCTAACAACATTTAATATTGTTGAGTACATAAACGAGATCGAACTAAATAAGTTATGTGGTGTTTCGGCAATATGCAACAGAGTTGCATATTGAGCTCCACTTAATTTGTAGTGTTGTTTGTGCACTTTGCCATGCCATGCTTCTTTAAACCGGACATGCATCATACTCGGTTGTGCATCTTGCCATGTCGATGTGATGGTTGTTTACTATGTTGTTTGCTCCTTTCCGGTGTTGCTTCTTTCTGAAAGTGTGTTATATCGACTAGAGGGGGGTGAATAGGCGATTTTTATGAAAGTCTTCAAAACGTGACAGTTATGAAGATAAACAGTGAAGATTAAGCCTTTTACAATGCAGTGGAAGTTAGATTACACTAGGCCAGCCATGGTCATGTATTCAATAGAGTGAAAGCACAATGACAAACAACTGCAGTGTAATAAGGATCAGGTAGGAAGAAGTTATGAAGCCAAACAGTTCATACATTCACGTTGTGAAGACAAAAGATAAAGCAAGCATGCAATGGCTTCACAATGTGTAATAGTAAGAAAAGGAAGTGAAGATGAAACCAGTGACTCGTTGAAGACAATGATATGTTGGACCAGTTCCAGTTGCTGTGACAACTGTACGTCTGGTTGGAGCGGCTAGGTGTTTAAACCTTGGGACACACAGTCCCGGACACCCAGTCCTGAACACACAGTCCAGGACACCAAGTCCTCACCGTATTATCCTTGAGCTAAGGTCACTTAGTCCTCGCCCAATCACTCTGGTAAGTCTTCAAGGTAGACTCCCAAACCTTCACAAACTTCGTTCACTGGCAATCCACAATGTCTCTTGGATGCTCTAAACGCGACGCCTAACCGTCTGGACGATTCACAGTCTCCAAGTGTAATAAGTCTTCAGATCACACAGACAAGAAGACTCAAGTGATGCCCAATTTGCTCTGGCTCTGGGTGGTTAGGGGTTTTCTCCTCACTAGGAATTTTCTCTCAAAGGCTTCGAGGTGGGTTGCTCTCAAATGACAAAAGCCGTGCACTGAAATCTGAGCAGCCAACCGTTTATGGTTGTGGGGGGTGGGCTATTTATAGCCACTTGGCAACCCGACCTGATTTGTTCGAAATGACCCTGGGTCACTAAGGAACTGACACGTGTCTCAACGGTCAGATTTCAAACTCTCATGGCAACTTTGCTTGGGCTACAAGCAAAGCTGACTTGTCCGGCTCTGGACAAGATTCGCTCTCATTGTCTTCGCTCGAAGACATAGGTTTTTGATTTAGGCATCACTTCAGTCATTCTGACTGGTTCTCCTGGACCCCACTTAACAGTACGGTGGTTCCTATGACTCAACACAAAAGAAAAAGAACTACGAAAGAAGTCTTCGAGCTCCATAGGCTTCATAACGTGTCTTCTTTTGTCATAGTCTTCAATGTGAATATCTTCATATACCACCTTTGTCTCCAATGTCTTCATACATTTTTAGGGGTCATCTCTGGTAGTAAAACCGAATCAATGAGGGACTTCTACCTATGTTTTCCTACAATACTCACAAACACATTAGTCCCTCAACTAGGTTTGTCGTCAATACTCCAAAACCAACTAGGGGTGGCACTAGATGCACTTACAATCTCCCCCTTTTTGGTGATTGATGACAAACTAGTTGAAGTTTTCAACGGGGAATATAATGTGTGAAGTTTGTAAAGGATAGGGAATTGTGTTCATAAGTTGCAAAGGCTCCCCCTGAAGACGTGCATATAAGTTAATTTGCTTTTGGAATGCAAATGCACATGGCAGGTTGTACTTGAGGAGATCCTTTTCAGCTTATGATGACAATCCACTATGCATGTGAAAGTATATGAAGATAATGACATGCATAATGGAAAATGGACGTCTGCAGAATGAGATAAGTGCGGAATTTATCATCGCACATGCGGAATTTATCTTCGCAAACAGGGTGGCAAACAAGTAGCAGACGACCATCGAGTTTTAGTGTTTACAACTCAAAGAATCAAATGAAGCAAAAACAAGAGTTGTAAACACGAAGAAAAATATGACAAAACATAAGGCACCCGCCCATATTGACACACTTGAAGACTATAAACATCATACGCTTCACCCCCTTTTGTCAGTAATGACCAAAAAGGTTTGAAGACATAGAGTTTGCTACGCGTTCCCAGGCGCAGCAGGGTCGGTGGAGTTGTTTGGCGGTGCAGAGCCGGGATGTGCTGAAGCAGGTGGTGGTGATGTAGCATCGTCGTCTTCATCAATGATCCTTGCAGTAACTGTGGCAGCAGATGAAGAGAACTCAGAGTCTTCTAGTGATGGTGTGTTGCGCATCACAGCCCTTCTAGGAGGTGTGGTGTCAAACTTGAAACGCTCTATGAAGCCATCCTCTTCAAGTTCAGCTTCAGTACATATCATTGAGAGCCCTTTCCATGTACAACGGCAGGTTTCGTGTGTAACGAAGGCATTCTTGGTGGCAAGGTTTCGAAGACGATTGACATCCACCAAGAGGCTCTTCATCTGACGTTTTAGCCAGTCGTGATGCCTATCTTGCTTTTGGTGAAGGGCCACAAGAAGCTCTCGGTCAGTGAGGACACGAGCACGCTTCTTGGGTCTTGGAGCATTTGTGATGTCTGTGGCTTCAGTAGATGTTGGTGCACGTGTAGTGCCAGCCAACGGATATACCCTGGATATGGCTTCAACACCTTCAACATTCTGCGTGAAGCTCTGGTGTTCTGCATTCTGAAGACTTATCGGTTGCTTGGCAGGCTCAGGGTATATTGCTTCAGCAGAGGTATCCACATCTGGCAAGAAGATCCGATGGTTTCGGGCAGAGGGCTGATACGAGATCGCAGAGTACAGTTTGATTAGCCTCATCACCCAAGGAGCATAGAACTTCAAACCAAATAATTCTGAGCCTGACGCTGCAAGTTGGCGTATGAAGAGATCCTGTGCGTTGAAGCATTTGCCATGCAGGATATAGAATATGAGAGTCTTCATTGCACCCTCAATCTTAGCATGTGGTGAGTGTCCCTTAATGGGCCAGAGAGTCCGCCGGATGATGTGATATATGGTCCTGGGCAGGTACTCTAGGTCTTCAACGAAGAACTCAGTTGGATAGGGTGCATCCTGAGGAAATGGCTTCAGCATTGAGAGCATCTGACTCATATTGGGTTCAGGTCTCTGAAATATGCTCTCAATAGCTTCAGAATGTAGTTGACAGCCTTCCTCGAAGAATTCGCCTGGAGTGGGCAGGCCGGTGAGCTCAATGATATCAAATGCATTGGCTTCATGATGGACATTTCCGGTCATCCACTCCAGGATCCAAGTGTTCGGATCTATGTTGTATCCTTTGATATGGAGAGTGGCATAGAACTGAAGCAGAAGCTCTTCATTCCAGTGCTCTTCATCAGTCACAAACGGCAGCAGACCCACTTGCTTGAAGCAATCCAAGGCTTCCTCAAGACATGGCAGACCAGCAATGGCTTCAACCTCAAGGCGCTTGTGCAGGAAAATGCGCCCTTGGTTGTATAGTATGCTTGAGTAGTAGCTGCGCTGAGGATAGCTCCAGAACCTATCTGATACAATCCTTTCCCTTGAATAGGGGTTCTTGGAGCTATTAAAAAATGTATTGTCTGCCTTGAAGCTATTTATGTCGAAGGAGCCAGGTGCTGATGCAGGACCTGGGAACCTTGGAAGCCTTGGGACTGGCTTCTAGACATGAGGCATGTGCTCAATATGATAATCAAACTGTGGACCTACAGCAGACTCAGGGACTGAAGTGTCTGGCTCAGTAGCTTCGCTGTCCGCTGAAGCATTTGGTGGGGCGGGCTCCACATTGGCTTCAGTGTTTGTGGTGGCAGCCTCAACATTTTCTTCTTCTGCTTGTGTAGTTGGAGGAATAACCTCAGGCACGTTCTCCTGGAGAACTGCATCTTGATGGAGCGGGGGAGTGGGTTCTGGTGGTGCTTCTTCATTGTCTTCGGCTGATTCAGCCGGAATTTCTGCAGTAGGGACTTGAGGCCGTGGACCTTTGCGAAGCCTACGGAACGCAGATGACGCTTGTGGGGACGGAGTGGGCTGGACCTCAAAGTCTTCTTCCTCCTGAGGGCGATCCGCCCATGACTCATCTTGTGCCATTGGCGTCAGAGGACGACCAATACTGATGAGTTCGCTTGTTTCAAGCTGAGGAAGGGCTGCATCATCTTGTACATTTTCTTGATGACCAATGTCTTCAGCAGCTATGGGGGCGGCTGCTGGAATATCTTCAGCTTCAGGAGGCTCTGTGGGAGCAGGCTCATGAACTGTCAGTCTTCTTTCTGCATTGGGGTGAAGGACAGAGAGGGGTTCAACAATAAAGGGCTCTGTGGGAGCAGCCCGAGATTTCTTGATCTTGCGTTTCTTTTTGCTGGGGGCAGTAGGAGAGGCTTCAGAGCTTTTCCTTTTCCTGGCTTCAGCCTCTGCATTCCGTGTCTTCTTAAGCTCAGAAGCGGTTGACCGGCTCTTTGGCTTCGAGCCAGTCATGGCGGTTGGGAAGACAATCGGAATAGCTTCTTGTCTTGATGCCTCTGGTTCATTCACAGCAGGCTGCTTCTTCTTCTTCGCGGCCATCTTGGGGTCGATGCCAGGATGCCCAAGTGCCTTGCGCTTCTCGGCCTCATTGTAGGCCTGCACACATCGTTCGGCCAGAGACTTCATCCGCTCACGCGAGCCCTGAGCTTCAGCACGCTTCTTCAGGAAATTTTCCTTGAGCTCATGCAACATGGTTTTGAAGCTCTTCACTTCCTGCACACTGAGCCTGGCCATGTGCTTCTTGAACTGAGCCTTTTCATGATCAATTTTCTGCTTCAGCTCAACTATGCACTGAGCAATGGCAAGTTCTGAGGCAATTGCGCCTTGGAAGGCGACACTGAGACCGACAGGCAGCTGCAGATCTTCGAAGCTGATGTCAGGTGAGGCAAACCATTCATCGATGAAGTTGTGGATGATGGCGACATCAAAGAGAGGTAAGTTGTTGAAGATTTCAGCTTCTTCTTTGCTTTTGATAAGCTGCTCTAGAGCGTCATCTCCCAGATCTTCATCGCTTGATAGATCAATGGCTTCGCTGCGCAGAATGGCAGCAAAAGTGAGCTCTTTGCCTGTTTGTTGCTGGGGCTCCTTCTCCTTCTGGGGCTTGGAGACGCGGGATACGTCTTCAGACTGCACACTGACTTCAGGAGGTGCAGTTTTCAATGGCTTCGCCCTTGAGATTTTTGAGGCAGGTGCCGGCTTTGAAGCTTTTGGTTTCTTCGTCTTCTTTGGCTTCGGCACAGCAGGAGCTTCATCAGACGCAGAGTCAGCTGGAGAGTCATTGACGGCAGTCCCTTGGACTAAGATGTGAGTGATCAGGCCCTCAAGATTGGCAAACGGACCGATGATATTGGGTTCGGCGTCGCGTGTGCCATCTGCCCTTGGTGCGGAGGGACCAGGGTTGAAGTCTAACCCAAATTTCTTCTTGTTTAGCTTCGCTGACTGTTGGGCAAACTGAAAGTTGCGCTTGAAGAGATTGACGTCACGACACCAGAGGAGTGACGACGGATGCGCATCATCAGGCTGTGGTCCTCGGACCATGCATGGGTAGAAGCCTTGCGCAATGGCTTCATCTCTGGTTCTGGGTAAGAGATTCTTGAAACGGATATCCCCCCATGGTCTCCTGATGGCACTTTTATTGGCATACTCCTCAGTGACGAAGCGGTATTTGAACCACTATTCTGCCCAATAGCGTCGAATCCATTGGATTCGGGTCTTGCGCTGCCCATAGCTATCTTCTGGATCTGTTTTGTACATTTCTGCCAATCTTCAGGCAGATCCTTGGAAGTTCCCTCACGTCTCTGTCTGCCCCCCTTTCTTGCTGCTGCTTCTGAAGCCATAAACTTTAACTTGAGAGGCTTCAAAACTTTCAAAGGCTTCAAAGGCTGTCTTTTTCTGGACCAACAGGAACTGGCTTCAGGAGAGTTTATGTGATGCTGTAGGAATTCTGCAAATGAATGCATACTATGAGAACCGAAGGATTCTCCCACGGACATGTACCTGTGACAGCATTAAGGTGCGAGGGAAGGGGAAGAGGTCATATGCATTCTCAGAAGGTTTTGAAGATTAATCAGTTTAGAAGACATTGACCTCATCGTGCGAAGACATTCACTCATAGATAAGAAGTTGGTTCCAGATTTGTACGAACCCACAGATTAGTACAAGTGAGGAATCTAACTACTTTATGAAGCACAAGTGAATATACTAGGCATATTATGAGATGCAGCGAGAGATCTAACTAGTGTGAAGAGAAACTTCTTATGGTAGGAAGTGACAGAACCATGAGATCAAAAGAGGCTGTAAAAAGAAGTTTTATTTACCACACTGGAACTGCTAGACGGAAGGGAGTTGATGCCGAGCAGTTCAGTCCTCCGTGCCCTAACTTGGCGATGGAAAACACCTACGGCGACGGTGGAGAGGACGATGTCCGCGATCGGCGTGAGGACGGCGTTGGAGAGGTTGCGGCAGCGAAGCACTTCGTCTCCGGTGTCGTCGAGTGCTAGCGGTGGCGCTAGGGTTCTTGCGAGGGTGGAAGAAGGAGATAATGATTGCGGTAAGTGTGAATTTATAGGCTCAGGGGCGGCACTGTGCTATTACACAGGTGCCCCTGGCGGTTCACATTTGAGGAACGCGTGGCCAGTTAGCGGATGTTTGGGATTTGTTCCACGTCCCATGCACGCCTAAATTGTCGGGCGGTCGTTCCTGCTTCTCCAGATTTTATGTGGAGGAATGAGCATTGAAAAACGGACTTTATGGTTGTCTCTATATCTTCAGCTGACAAGGACGCAGTGAAGACATTCGACAGTTTCAACAGAATGCATATGACTTAGAGAGATAGAGTTTGAGATAGAAAGCATAGAGTAGTTTGGGGTTCGATCACATTCACTTAGTTCAAAAGATTCAACACGAAGCCATAGCTATAAGTGAATGCTGTAGAGGACAGAGCACTAGTATTTATATATATCTATACAAGCAACATAGTGAAGATAATCATGAAGACATGTTCGAAGCCAAATCAAATGTGAAGACAATCAAATGTGAAGATATTGCAAGGTAACGCCATGAGTGAAACACTTCAAAATAGAACGTTTGGTGGTGGCGTTACCCACCGTATAGGAAGTATTAGACCCAGACACGACGCACAATTATCGTGGCGCTCCGAAGTCAAATTCCACATTAATGTGTTCACACTTAGAATGTATGTCTTCATTGAATGAAGATATACTTTACTTTGTGTGTTGCACATCTAAGTCATCAATATGCATAAGAGTTAGGATGTGTGCCTGATCACAGGACATTTGAGGATTCCAAGATATTTAGCTCACACCGTAACTTGCAAAATCTCTTCTCATCCAAGGGCTTGGTGAAGATATCCGCCAATTGCTCTTCAGTGTTGACGTGTACGATATCAATGTCTTCCTTCACAACATGATCTCTGAGAAAGTGATGACGAATTTCAATGTGCTTTGTCTTCGAGTGCTGAACTGGGTTATTGGCAATCTTGATGGCGCTTTCATTGTCGCAGTAAAGTGGCACTTGCTTCAGATGAATGCCATAGTCCTTGAGTGTTTGCTTCATCCACAGAAGCTGTGCGCAGCAAGATCCAGCAGCAATGTATTCAGATTCAGCAGTGGAGAGAGATACACAGTTCTGCTTCTTTGAAGACCAACATACAAGTGATCGTCCCAGGAAGTGACATGTGCCTGATGTAGACTTGCGATCAACCTTGTCACCAGCATAATCAGCATCCGAAAATCTAACCAAATCAAACTCTGAGCCCTTTGGATACCATAATCCTAGAGTTGGGGTGTGAGCCAAATATCGAAGAATTCGCTTCATAGCTAAGTGATGCGACTCCTTTGGTGCCGCTTGAAATCGAGCACACATGCAAACACTAAGCATAATATCTGGCCTAGATGCACATAAATAAAGCAAAGACCCAATCATGGAGCGGTATACCTTTTGATCGAACTCTTTACCATTGTCGTCAGGACCTAGATGATGTTTGGCTAGCATTGGTGTTGTGAAGCCTTTGCAGTCTTGCATACCGAACTTCTTCAGGCAATCTTTGAGATACTTCTCTTGAGATATGAAGATGCCATTGCGTTGTTGTCGTATTTGAAGACCAAGGAAGAACTTCAGTTCCCCCATCATGGACATCTGATATTGCTCTTGCATCATATATCCAAACTCTTCACTGTACTTCTGATTGGTGCAGCCGAAGATAATGTCATCCACATATATTTGGCACACAAACAGTTCACCATCATATGTCTTCGTGAAAAGAGTGGGATCCAGGGAACCAGGTATGAAGCCTTTGCTCTTCAGGAAGTATTTGAGTGTGTCATACCAGACCCTAGGGGCTTGTTTGAGGCCATACAGTGCCTTGTTGAGCTTGTATACCATGTCAGGATGTTTTGGATTTTCAAAGCCAGGCGGTTGTGCAACATACACTTCTTCTTCAATCTTGCCATTGAGAAAGGCACTTTTCACATCCATTTGATATAGAAGTATGTTATGATGATTCGCATAGGCCAGCAGTATGCGTATAGCTTCAAGCCTTGCCACAGGAGCAAATGTTTCATCGAAGTCAATGCCCTCCACTTGAGTATATCCTTGAGCAACGAGACGAGCTTTGTTTCTGACAACTTGACCATGCTCATCTTGCTTGTTGCGGTATATCCATTTGGTGCCTATTATGTTGTGCTTCCGTGGATCAGGACGCTTAACCAGTTCCCATACATTATTCAGCTCAAACTGTTGAAGCTCTTCTTGCATAGCTTGAATCCATTCAGGTTCCATGAAGGCTTCTTCAACTTTCTTGGGTTCTGATATTGATACGAATGCGAAGTGCCCACAGAAATTTGCTAGCTGAGTTGCCCTTGAACGAGTGAGTGGACCAGGTGCATTGATGTTGTCAATTATTCTATCAATCTACACTTCATTGGCAACACGAGGATGTACAGGGCGAAGACTTTGCTCTTGCTGATCTGCGTTGTTGTTGGGAGGAATGTCTTCAGGCTGAGCATTGTCTTCATGTTAATCAGTTGCTGAGGTGATAAGTTCTTCTTCAGGATGAGCTTCAGAAGGTATAATCTCTCCAGTTCCCATAAGCTTGATTGATTCACTAGCTGGAACTTCATCTAGCACATTTGGCAGTTGCTCTCTTTGTGAACCATTTGTCTCATCAAACCGCACATCCACTGTTTCAACTACTTTGTAATGGAAGAGATTGAAGACTCTGTAGGAGTGTGAATCCTTTCCATATCCTAGCATAAATCCCTCATGTGCTTTTGGTGCAAACTTTGAGGTGTGGTGTGGGTCCTTGATCCAGCACCTTGCGCCAAATACTCTGAAGTAACTGACATTTGGCTTCTTGCCAGTTAGGAGTTCATAAGGTGTCTTGTTCAGAAGCTTGTGAAGATAAACACGATTGATTGTATGGCATGCAGTGTCAATGGCTTCTGTCCAGAATTTTCTTGGAGTCTTGTATTCATCTAGCATTGTTCTGGCCATCTCAATGAGTGTTCTGTTCTTGCGTTCGACGACGCCATTCTGCTGTGGCGTGTACGGAGCTGAGAATTCATGTGTGATGCCCAAGGTATCAAGAAATGTATCAAGGCCAGTGTTCTTGAATTCAGTGCCATTGTCACTTCTGATGTGCTTTATCTTGGCGCCAAAATTGTTCATTACTCGATTGGCGAAGCGTTTGAAGACATCCTGCACTTCAGTCTTGTAAAGGATTATGTGCACCCAAGTATATCTAGAGTAATCATCAACAATGACGAAGCCATAGAGGCAAGCAGTAGTAGCAAAGGTTGAGTAGTGAGTGGGACCGAAAAGATCCATGTGGAGCAGTTCGAAGGGTTGAGTAGTAGTCATGATTGTCTTCGAAGGATGTTTTGCCCTTGTCATCTTCCCTGCTTCACAGGCACCGCATAAGTGATCTTTCTTGAACTTGACGCCCTCGATGCCTACGACATGCTTCTTCTTCGCAAGGGTGTGGAGGTTCCTCATGCCAGCATGCCCAAGCCTCCGATGCCAAAGCCAGCATTCTGAAGCTTTTGCAAGAAGACATACTGCAAGTTGTGGCCCTACTGAGAAATCTACCACGTACAAATCACCTTTCCGATACCCTTCAAACACTAGAGACTTGTCAGATTCCATTAGTACCAGGCAATGATATTTTCCAAACATTACGATCATATTCAAATCGCAAAGCATTGAGACAGACATTAAGTTGAAGCCAAGGGATTCAACAAGCATGACTTTATCCATGTGTTGATCCTTTGAGATTGCAACTCTACCTAGACCCAATACCTTACTTTTACTAGTGTCAGCAAATGTGATGTGGCTCTTGTCGGATGGACGTAATGTTGAGTCCATAAGAAGGCTTCTTTTGCCAGTCATGTGATTTGTACACCCACTGTCAATAATCCATTCTGAAGACTTTGAAGTCGCTGGTGTCGTACCCTACAGTGCAGTTAGGGGGATAGGCTTCATGAAGAGAGTTGTGAAGCATAAACATTTGACGAACCAGTGGGTTATGAAAACTTAGATCCAGATTAGAACTAATAGGGAAAGTAGCATGCGATTCAGGAACGAGGTACATAACGATGCCATTTGGGCATTTTATCTTGCGCCCCGCAAGATTTTTAAGGTCCCCAGCAATAGCGTCAGAAGATTTTGTTTTTCTGCTGGAGACCTTTCCCTGCAAAAGAGAGTTAAGCTTTCTTAACCACCCACATCTTCAAGGGTGGCTTAGAAGCAATAAGTCTAAGTGTAGCATCTGAGAATTTTGGCTTTGAAGCCTTAGCGAATAGTCTAGCAGGTGGACAATAATACTCATAGGAATAAGCAGAATAATTTTTGGTCATATAAACATGACGATTCAAAGAGCCGCTCTCATATTCATATGCCTGAGTATGATTTCCTTGCAAAACATTTGCATTAGTGTGACTCAGGTGAGTCCTCTGTTTGTATGAAGCCTTTGAACCATATGAAGCATTTGGTCTGGGGTTTGTCTTCTTTAAGTGAGGTGTCATGAAGACATTCACACGAAGATTTTCCAGACACTTTTTCGGAACCCGGATCTTCTTCATAGGCGGTCCATTCCTGCAGTTAGTACCAATGTACCTGGCAAACACTTCACCATTCTGATTCTTAAACAGTTTATAGTTTGCATCAAAGGATTCATCAATGATAATGGGGTTAGCACAAGTGAAGCCAGATAAATTGGATGGATCTGCTGAAAGTTCCTTTGCAGCAACCCATGTGGTTTTGGGGTACTGCTCAGGTTTCCAGTAAGAGCCATCTGCATTTATTTTCCTCACAAACCCAACACCCTCTTTCCTAGGGTTTCGGTTCAGAATCTGCTTCTTGAGGACATCACATAATGTCTGATGTCCTTTAAGACTTTTGTACATCCCTGTTTCAAGCAATGTCTTCAACCTAGCATTCTCATCCGCAATAGCAGTGGTATCCTCAGCAGAGGGGTTAGTTACCACATCAACAGTTGAAGATATTGCAACAGCAGTAGCAGTGGAACATTCAGCAACAGAAGTAGCATTATCACGCTCAATGCATTTAAGACATGGTGGTTCAAATCCTTCCTGAGCGGGACTGATCTGTTCGGTGCGAAGTGACTTGTTTTCCTTTTGAAGATCTTCATGAGCCGGTCTCAATTTCTCAAGTTCTTGCTTCCTTTGAAGATAATCATAGGAAAGCTTTTCATGAGTTGTTGAGAGAGTATCAAGACGATCTTCAAGTTCCTTATACTTAACGTCAAGGTTTTTTATGTCTTCAATTAAGGATTCAGATCGAGTCATTTCATCACCCAACAGATCATCGCTTCTGTCTAACAGTTTTTTGAATATGTTCCATAGCTTTCTGTTGTTCAGTTGCAATTTTAGCAAGTGTTTTGTAGCTGGGTTTTGAATCACAGTCAGAGTCATCGTCACTAGATGTTTGATAGCGAGTAGTGCGTGTGTTTACCTTGGCACCGCGTGCCATGAAGCAGTAGGTAGGAGTGGAGTCGTTCTTGTCATTTGCGTCGGTGTCGGTGATGCAGTCATTGTCTTTAGTGTTGAAGATGGACTTGGCGACGTATGCTGTAGCCAGACTCGCAATGCCAGAATCAGACTCCTCCTCAGACTCCACCTCTGCCTCGTCAGATGCGGACTCCTCCTCTGAATCCATCTCCTTGCCAACAAATGCACGTGCCTTGCCAGATGAGCTCTTCTTGTGTGATGAAGACTTTAAGACTTGGAAGAAGACTTTGAGTATTTCTTCTTCTTCTTGTCGTCAGAATCATATTCCTTGCTCTTCTTCTTCCTTCTGTTCTCATTGTCCCACTATGGACACTCAGAGATGAAGTGTCCAGTTTTCTTGCAATTGTGACATGTTTTCTTCTTGTAGTCATGAGCAGAAGCTTCATCATTCCTTGAGCTTGATCGTGAAGATTTTCTGAAGCCTTTCTTCTTGGTGAATTTTTGGAACTTCTTCACTAGCATTGCAAGTTCTCTTCCAATGTCTTCAGGATCATCAGAACTGCAGTCAGATTCTTCTTCAGATGAGGAAACAGCTTTTGCCTTCAAGGCACGAGTTCGCCCATAGTTTGGACCGTAGATATCTCTTTTCTCAGAAAGCTGAAACTCATGTGTGTTGAGCCTCTCAAGTATGTCAGACGGATCGAGTGTCTTGAAATCAGGACGTTCTTGAATCATCAGGGCCAGGATGTCAAACGAACTATCAAGTGATCTCAGCAGCGTCTTGACGATTTCATGTATGGTGATCTCAGTGGCGCCGAGGGCTTGAAGCTCATTTGTGATGTCAGTGAGCCGGTCAAATGTGTGCTGGACATTCTCATTGTCATTTCGCTTGAAGCAGTTGAAGAGGTTGCGAAGGACACTGATTCTTTGATCTCTCTGGGTTGAGACGCCTTCATTGACCTTGGAGAGCCAGTCCCAGACCAGCTTGGATGTCTTCAAGGCACTCACACGGCCATACTGTCCTTTTGTCAGATGGCCACAGATGATATTTTTGGCGGTAGAGTCCAGTTGAGTGAACTTCTTGACATCAGCAGCAGTGACACCTTCTCTAGCCTTGGGAACGCCGTTCTCGACGACATACCATAGGTCTACGTCAATGGCTTCAAGATGCATGCGCATCTTATTCTTCCAGTAGGGATATTCAGTTCCATCAAAGACGGGGCACGCAGCGGGGACTTTGATTATCCCTGCAGTCGACATAGCTAAAACTCCAGGTGGTTAAACCGAATCACACAGAACAAGGGAGCACCTTGCTCTGATACCAATTGAAAGTGCGTTATATCGACTAGAGGGGGGTGAATAGGCGATTTTTATGAAAGTCTTCAAAACGTGAGAGTTATGAAGACAAACAGCGAAGATTAAGCCTTTTACTAAAAGTTAAGATTACACTAGGCCAGCCATGGGTCATGTATTCAATAGAGAGAAAGCACAATGACAAACAACACTAGTGTAATAAGGATCAGGTAGGAAGAAGTTATGAAGCCAAACAGTTCATACATTCACGTTGTGAAGACAAACGATAAAGCAAGCATGCAATGGCTTCAAGATGTGTAACAGTAAGAAAAGGAAGTGAAGATGAAACCAGTGACTCGTTGAAGACAATGATATGTTGGACCAGTTCCAGTTGCTGTGACAACTGTACGTCTGGTTGGAGCGCTAGGTATTTAAACCTTAGGACACACAGTCCCGGACACCCAGTCCTGAACACACAGTTCAGGACACCAAGTCCTCCACCGTATTCTACTTGAGCTAAGGTCACTTAGTCCTCGCCCAATCACTCTGGTAAGTCTTCAAGGTAGACTCCCAACCCTTCACAAACTTCTTTCACTGGCAATCCACAATGTCTCTTGGATGCTCTGAACGCGACGCCTAACCGTCTGGAGGATTCACAGTCCTCAAGTGTAATAAGTCTTCAGATCACACAGACAAGAAGACTCAAGTGATGCCCAATTTGCTCTGGCTCTGGGTGGTTAGGGGTTTTCTCCTCACTAGGAATTTTCTCTCAAAGGCTTCGAGGTGGGTTGCTCTCAAACGACAAAAGCCGTGCACTGAAATCTGAGCAGCCAACCATTTATGGTTGTGGGGGTGGGCTATTTATAGCCACTTTGCAACCCGACCCGATTTGTCCGAAATGACCCTGGGTCACTAAGGAACTGACACGTGTCTCAACGGTCAGATTTCAAACTCTCATGGCAACTTTACTTGGGCTACAAGCAAAGCTGACTTGTCCGGCTCTGGACAAGATTCGCTTTCATTGTCTTCACTCGAAGACATAGGTTTTTGATTTAGGCATCACTTCAGTCATTCTGACTGGTTCTTCTGGACCCCACTTAACAGTACGGTGGTTCCTATGACTCAACACAAAAGAAAAAGAACTACGAAAGATCTAAGTCTTCGAGCTCCATAGGCTTCATAACGTGTCTTCTTTTGTCATAGTCTTCAATGTGAATATCTTCATATACCACCTTTGTCTTCAATGTCTTCATACATTTTTAGGGGTCATCTCTGGTAGTAAAACCGAATCAATGAGGGACTTCTACCTGTGGTTCCTGCAATACTCACCAAACACATTAAGTCCCTCAACTAGGTTTGTCGTCAATACTCCAAAACCAAACTAGGGGTGGCACTAGATGCACTTACACTGGTTCCGATAACGTCGTGTTGTGAGGATTCGTTTGACTACGTCCATTTGTCTTCTTCATGGACTCGTTCTTCTTCCTTGCGGGATCTCAGTCAAGATGACCAGACCCTCGAAATCACTTCCATCTTTTCTTTCTAATTGCTCGCTCTTTTGCTATGCCTGCAGGGATGGGCTAAGTTGGGACACCCCTGCAGGGATTTGAACTTTCGAAAGCCGTGCCCGCGGTTATGGGCAGATGGGAATTTGTTAATGTCCGGTTGTAGAAAACCTGAAGTTGATCTTAATTAAAATGCACCAACCGCGTGTGTAACCGTGATGGTCTCTTTTCGGCGGAGTCCGGGAAGTGAACACAGTGTTGGAGTAATGCTTGATGTAGGTTGTTCTAGGATCACTTATTGATCATAGTTTCTCGAATGTGCTTTGCCTTCTCTTCTCGCTCTCGTTTGCATATGTTAGCCACCAGATATGCTAGTCGCTTGCTGCATCTCCACCTCATACCTTTTACCCTTCCTATAAGCTTAAATAGTCTTGATCGCGAGGGTGTGAGATTGTTGAGTCCCCGTGACTCACAGATACTTCCAAAACCAGTTTGCAGGTGCCGATGTTACCGTGCAGGTGACGCAACCGAGCTCAAGGAGGAGCTCGATGAAGATCGTGTTCGTTATGTTGTTTTCCTTTCCAGTTGATCAGTAGTGGAGCCCAGTTGGGACGATCGGGGATCTGTAGCATTTGGGGTAGTCTTCTTTATTTTGGTTCCGTAGTCGGACCTTGATTGTACCTGATGATGTAATGCTTTATTCATGTATTGTGTGAAGTGGCGATTATAAGCCAACTATGTATCTCTTTCCCTTATTGTATTACATGGGTTGTTGTGAAGATTACCTCACTTGTGACATTTCTTTCAATGCGGTTATGCCTCTAAGTCGTGCTTCGACACGTGGGAGATATAGCCGCATCAAGGGCGTTACATCATGCTATATATATGAAAACATATAAATGGCATATTTAAGAGCTTAATCTGGAGTTGCATTTGAACCCTAGGTTCAATTGGACTTCAACCAAATAAATGCTAAATGCATTAACTCAAACAACATCACATACTCATGCCATGTTCATGCATCATATTGTTGCATATGCTTGTGTTTGATTTTCGACACCGTTCCTTCTTGATAGGTCCTGCTCCGGAGACCGATCCAGAGTACCTGTCAGTGGAGCAGTGCCCCCCTGTTGATCAACCAGGCAAGCCAACCCCCTTGTTCATTCCGATACAATCCTACTCTCTCGCTCCTGCTCTACTTGTGTACAATCAAGGTCCCGGGTAACTATCGGAATGAACAAGGATTGTTCCGTAGTCTGGGTTACATTCCAATTGTAACCCAGACTAGGCACATGTGGCCCGGTGTACCGAGTGGCACCCGGATGGTGGGCTCGGGAACCCTGTACACATCGTTTGGGGCCGTGAGCGAAACCCCGGCAGGATCTCCTTGCAGATGGAACCTGAATAGGCGATAAACCTGGGCTAGAGTCTTGTGTGGTTAGTCAGGTCGTGGCCGACACCCTCGCCAGGCTTCCGCTTGAAGGTTGCCGAGATACATGACGTGTATATGGTGATAAGTGGTGAGAGCGTGTGTGAAGAAGTACACCCCTGCAGGGTTTTCATGATCTATTCGAATCGCCGTGTCCTCGGTTATGGACTTCTTGGATGCTTACGTGGTACATAGACAACTTAAAGTGGATACTCTAAAATGCTCAAGACAAGTGTGAGTGCTATGGATGGCCTTCTCGTAGAGAGACGGGGATGAATCCATAGTAGTGTATTGATGTGGTGGTTAGTGGACTCGTGTGCGCTGACTCACCTCAAAGAAGTTTCTCGTTGTCGTAGAACAGGATAGCCACTGAGTCAAAGCTGGCTTGCTGCAACTAAACCCCACATTGCCTTCTTGATACTAATGCATGTATGATAGGATCTGATGTAAGTCTTGTTGAGTACCTTTGTACTCACGTTTGCTTTATTTATGTTTCGCAGGTGAGACATCTGTCTCACTAGTAGTACCGCTTGGACTTCGACGAGTAGCTTGTTACCTCAGCTACGATCTTGTTCCCTTGGGAGGGACTTGTAGATAGTCAGGCTTCTCAGCCTTTTTCTTTTGTAGTTGTCTGTACTCAAACATGTAATACTTCCTTTGCTTGTATGCTCTGAATGATGGGTCATGAGACCTCTGCTTGTATTAATGCTATGTGGCTCTTCTAGGCCTTTATCTATATGAGTTTGTGTTATGTTCTGATGCCATGTTGTACATCACATACTTGCATGTTATGCGTACGTGTGACGTGTATTGCTATGTGTGGGGTCCGACAATCTAGCTGTTTATCCTTGGCAGCCTCTCTTATGGGGAAATGTAGTCTAGTGCTTCCTTGAGCCATAGTAGTCCGCTATAGCCCGGTTCACTGGAGTCCTGATAGCCCAGCACTACTGCTCAACACACTTGATTGACCGGCATGTGTTTCGCTTCGTTCCTGTGTCTATCCCCTCAGGGAAATGTCACGCGGTGACATCCGGAGTCCTGTTAGCCTAGTGCTACAGTCCGGATTCACACGCTGCTGACCGACATGCTCGATGTGAATCATGTATGCCTGTCCCCATAGGTTAGTGCCGCTTTGGGTTCATGACTAGCCATGTCGGCCCGGGTTCTCTGTCATATGGATGCTAGCGACACTATCATATACATGAGCCAAAAGGCGCAAACGGTCCCGGGCCAGGGTAAGGCGACACCCGTGGGAATACCATGCGTGAGGCCGCAAAGTGATATGAGGTGTTACCGGCTAGATCGATGTGACTTGGAATCGGGGTCCCGACAGCTTTGGTATCAGAGCCTGACTGCCTGTAGGACTACCAAGCCAACCTGGTCGAAGTTGAGTCTAGAAATTCTTTAGCTATATAGGGGAATTTATTGTGGAAGGGAACGTAAGGCTCTTTTTACTCCTTATACCTCATGCCTTCTGATCTGAGTCATCCTATCTATCCTACGGGGTTAAGGAACTAGGCTTCCTCTTCTGTCTATCAGGATCACGTGTTACTACTCCGTAGTCTCTTAGGACTGGTTGATCTGAGTCATATCCCAGTTCGAGTTCCTCCGGTGTAGCCTGTTTAGTAATATCTCAGAACCTTGAGTGATGATGTTGAGTTTGGTGCTACCCCATCTTTTGCAGAATGTCTCATTTTGAGCATTTTACTGCCGTTATGCTGCCGGAATTATCCTAGGAGCTCGAGAGATACTAATTTCTTGTGCTACCTTCTGCATCCTATAGTTGGTGCTGAATCCATCCTTGTTTTTCTTTGGTTTCGTTCTCCAGGATGTTGCCGGTTAACCGAAGTTCTATTGCTCGTAGTCAGAACCACGGAGATGGTAGGGATGAGGATCCTCCCGACCAGTCTTCGTTGGCAGAGTTCATGTTAGAGATGGAGAAGAACAAGCGTGAGACTAACCGCTTGTTAGCACGTATTGAGGAGAACACCTCCCGTCCCTGCAAAGAGTCAGCGACCATGTATGATTTCATTGGTCTGAAACCACCTACCTTCCATCCTTCCATTGAACCACTCGATGCAGATGACTGGCTTCGTAGTATCACTCACAAGCTGCATTCTGCGAACGTAGCTGAAAGTGACAAGGTCACCTATGTTGCATATCACCTAGAAGGTCCTGCTAGTCTTTGGTGGCAGAACTATGAGGCTATGCTTCCAGCTGGCCAGATACCCACCTGGAGAGATTTCACTGAGACTTTTCGCGAGCATCACATTCCTCAGGCTCTCATTGACCGCAAGAGAGAAGAGTTCTGTAGTTTCACACAGGATAAGATGGTTGTTGATGCTTACAGTAGAGAGTTTGAGAACCTTTCCCGCTATGCTACAGAAGAGGTGTCCACAGACACAAAGAAGCAGGCTAGGTTCCGGAAGGGTCTCAACCCCAAGTTGCATCGTGATCTCCATTTGCATCATTGCAATACATTCCAGGCTCTTGTGAACAAGGCCATTAATGCAGAGATAGCTCAACTCACTTACGAGGAGTCTCGTAAGCACACCCGTGGTTTGGGTTCTTCCTTCGGTTCTACTTCGCAGAAGCGCCGGATTTGGGTTTCGAACTCCACTCTTCCACCCGGTTATACACCTAGGCCCTCTTATGTGGCGCCTCACCAAATTCAGTTACATGCTCCACCCAGGCCTATTGGTAGACCGCTTGTCAAAGCGGGTCCACGTCCTACTTCAGGGACTTGTTTCACATGCGGAGAGCCAGGACTCGATGCCCGTGACTGCTCTCAAACCAACTATGCTCCACCCTCGTCTGAGAAGTATGTTGGCCGTGGTGAGCCATCACGCAAGGTGATTAGTGTCAAGTCAGCTCCCACTGAATGTGGATGTGTGCATCACGTCTCAGCTAAAGACGCTCATGATGATCCAGATGTCGTTCTTGGTTCACTCCTTGTCAACTGTCATCCAGCTTCGGTTCTGTTCGATACTGGAGCATCTCACTCCTTCATCTCTGAAGGCTATGCTCGTTTGCACGACATGTCATTTTGTGATATGCCAACTCCACTTGAAATCCAAACTCCAGGGTCTAGATGGAAAACTACTAGAATAAGCCATGGTAATGAAATCCTTGTTGACAGACTTGTATTCCTTGCATCACTTGTAGCCCTCAAGTCTTCAAATATTAACATCTTCTTGGGTATGGACTCGATGACAGCTCATCATGCCAAGATTGATTGTTTCACTAGGTCTGTTCAGCTTACACACCCATCTGGCAAGATAGTCACTGTCTCCACTAGAGTCGCAAAGTGCCAACTCTATTCTCTTAATGCCAACCCTCTTCCTGACCTTGAAGATATCCTGGTAGTCCGTGACTTCCCGGATGTCTTTCCAGAGGAACTGCCAAGTATTCCACCTGACAGAGATGTAGAGTTTGTCATAGATCTTATCCCAGGAACCGCCTCAATCTCTAGGAGACCTTACAAGATGGCACCCTTAGAACTAGCTGAGCTTAAGAAACAACTCGATGAATCCTTGCAAAAGGGTTTCATCCGTCCTAGTTCTTCTCCCTGGGCTTGCCCCGTCCTCTTCGTCAAGAATAAGGATGGTACGGACCGAATGGTTGTAGATTATCGTCCCGTTAATTTGGTCATGATAAAGAACAAGTATCCGCTCCCCAGGATCAATGACCTGTATGATCAGCTCACTGGATCCTCAGTCTTTTCAAAGATGGATTTGAGGTTAGGCTACCACCAAATCAAGATTAGAAATGGGGACATTCCTAAGACGACTTTTGTCACTCGATATGGCCAGTACGAGTACACCGTCATGTCCTTCGGTCTAACCAATGCTCCAGCTACATTCTCCCGCTTGATGAACTCGATCTTCATGGAGTACTTAGATAAGTTCGTCGTGGTTTACCTCGATGATATTCTTATTTACTCGAAGAACGAGGAAGATCATGCCGAACATATTAGACTTGTGTTAGAGAAACTCAGAGAGCACCACCTTTATGCCAAGTTCTCCAAGTGAGAATTTTGGTTGCCAGAAGTGACCTATCTCAGCCACGTGATCTCTGTCAAGGGCATTGCCGTCAATCCCGAGAGAGTTCAGGCCGTTCTTGATTGGACTCCGCCTGAAACGGTTAAGCAAGTTAGGAGTTTCCATGGCCTAGTCAGTTATTATCGCCGCTTCGTTGAGAACTTCTCCAAAGTGGCCAAACCTCTCACGGAACTTCTCAAGAAAGATAAAAAGTTTGATTGGTCCCCACAGTGTGAGCACAGTTTTTAGGAACTGAAAAGACGCCTGACTTCCGCTCCCATACTTGTGCCACCGGATTTCACTAAGGACTTTGTTATCTATTGCGATGCCTCACGACAGGGACTAGGTTGCATTCTTATGCAAGATCATCATGTGATTGCCTATGCTTCTCGACAGTTGCATCCACATTGGGATAATTATCCTACACATGATCTAGAGCTTGCAGCCGTAGTCTATGCACTTAAGACATGGCGACATTACCTTCTTGGTAAACGTTCCGAGATTTACATCGACCACCAGAGTCCCAAGTATATTTTCACCCAACTAGAGTTGAACCTTAGGCAAAGACGTTGGTTGGAGTTGATCTCAGATTATGACTTAGGTATTACCTACACCCCAGGCAAGGGGAATGTCATGGCTGATGCGCTAAGTCGTAAGTCCTATTGCAACAATCTCATGTTGCAGCAGGGCCAACCACTTCTCCATGAGGAATTCAGTAAGCTTAACCTTCACCTTGCTCCTCGTGGATTCCTTTCTACCTTGGTGGCGAAACCTACTCTTGTGGATCATATCATAGAAGCCCAGAAGCATGATACGGGGATTACGCGGATCAAGAGAAACATTGCCAAGGGCATTGCTGGTAGTTTCTCTATAGATGATCAAGGTGTTGTTTTCTTCGGGAATCGTCTGGTGGTTCCCAAGAAGCAACATCTTCGGCAATTAATCCTTAAGGAGGCGCATGAATCTCCTCTCACGGTTCATCCCGGTAGTACTAAAATGTATCAGGACCTACGCCAGAGGTTCTAGTGGACTAGGATGAAAAGAGAAATCGCTGAGTTCATTGCTAAATGTGACGTTTGTCGTCGCGTTAAGGCAGAACATCAAAGGCCTGCTTGCACCCTTCAACCTTTAGCTATTCCTGAGTGGAAATGGGATAAAGTTGGTATGGACTTCATCACCGGCTTTCCCAGGACCAAGAAAGGGAATAATGCTATCTTCGTAGTCATTGATCGTCTTTCCAAAGTGGCTCACTTCCTACCTGTTCGAGAGAGTATCACTGCTAGTCAGCTCGCTGACTTATATATTTCTCGAATAGTGTCACTTCATGGTGTTCCACTAGAGATCAATTCAGACCGTGGTAGTCTTTTCACTTCTCATTTCTGGGAGAGTTTCCAAACTGCCATGGGCACCCATCTTTCCTTCAGTACCGCTTTTCACCCTCAATCAAGTGGTCAGGTGGAAAGGGTCAACGAAATTCTCGAAGACATGCTCAGAGCTTGTGTTATCTCGTTCGGTATGGATTGGGAGACATGTCTTCCTTACGCCGAGTTTGCTTATAACAATAGCTACCAATCCAGCCTCAAGAAAGCTCCTTTTGAGGTTTTGTATGGACGAAGATGTCGAACACCTTTGAACTGGTCAGAAACCGGTGAAAGACAATTCTTTGGACCGGATACGATCCAGGAGGCAGAAGAGCAAGTTCGCATCATTCGTGAGAATTTGAAAACAGCCCAATCTCGTCAAAAGAGCCAGTATGACCGTAGTCATAAGGAAGTGGCTTATGAAGTTGGCGACAAAGCTTACCGTCGGGTTACCCCTTTGAAGGGTACCCATCGTTTCTGTATCAAGGGCAAGTTGGCTCCTCGTTACATTGGTCCTTTTCACATTCTCGCTAAATGAGGAGAGGTTGCCTACCAGTTGGAACTACCCCCACATCTTTTCCGAGTACATGATGTCTTCCACGTCTCTCAACTCAGGCGTTGCTTCTCGAATCCCATCCGCGGAGTGGACCATGAAACGTTTGATCTCCAAGATAACCTCACATATCGAGAGTACCCTGTTCGCATACTTGATCAAGCAGAGCGTGTCACTTGACGTCATAACATCAAGTTTCTCAAGGTTCAGTGGTCTCATCATTCTGAGAGAGAAGCTACCTCGGAGCGTGAAGATCGTCTTCGACTTGAGTACCCCGCTTTGTTTCCGCCAACTCCTGAATCTCGGGACGAGATTCTTTCAAGTGGGGGCGAGTTGTCACATCCCTAATTCTGGTATGACCTAGGCTAGCCTTCATGTTTGCATCATGTTTAAATTTCATTCAAATTTGAAATGGGGATTTGTGAAACCCTCCGAAATCATTTTTGGAAATGACCCAGATATAAAGTGCTCCAAAAAGGACCAAGAAAATGTTCATGTTGCTCTCTGAAAATATTGGTCAGAGGTAAAATTCAAACCAATAATTTTAGGAGCCCATAAACATTTATTTTGGCCATTTGGAATTAATGCAATAATTATTTGGCTTGGATATATATATGTGATATATTTTGTATATGTCCAAAAATTCTAAATTTTGCTGAGGAACTCAGGAATAATACCACTAGCCCCTGCAAAAATTGTCATAAGAAAATAAAATGATTTAGTATTATTACTAAGTCAAAACAAATTGCAGAAAATAGAAAACATTGATAAATAGAAAACCAGAGAGAGAGAAACTACCTGGTGCCTACCTGTGCGGCCTGCTGCTGAAGCTAGCCTGGCCCATCCCCACCTCCCCTGTCGTCTTCCTCCTCTTGCCAAGAGGACGAAGGGTGCATGGTCGCCGCGCGCGAGCCACCTCCTTCTTCCGCCGACATGGGAGAGGCACCTGGAGCCGCCACGCACCACCCTGACCTCCCTCACTCTCTCCCCGTGCCCTCCCCTTTCCTCTGTCTCTCTCCCTCGCTCTCCCCTCTCTCCCTCGCTCTCCCCCTCACGCGCCTGAGCACGCCGCCGTGAGCCGCTGCGCCCACCGCCGTCGCCTTGCCTCCCCGAGCTATCCAGAGCCTCCGCCACCTCTCGCTTCACCTCTGCACCGAAGGAAGGAAGCACAGAGGCCTCGAGCAGCCGCCATCATCATCGTCTTCAAGCTTCGGCTCCGGCGCCCTTCTCCATTGATCCGGCCACTCCAGCGCGTCCCCGAGCCCGCTTACCATCCCTGCAGCTCCGCGGTGAGCCGTTGACCCGATTTCCCCTTGCCCCGTCATCCCTCGCGTCCTCTAGCGCTAGCGCCACCATGACCGAAGCTCGCCGCCGCACAGCCATGTCGCCGCCGTGGCCACTATCACATAGAGCTACACCCGAGCACAAAGTCATGCTCAGCGCAACGCCAGGAGGCCGTAGACGCCTTCCGCAGCCCCTGCCGTGCCCCGTAGCCCGTTCCCCCTGGAAGCCGTGCTCCGGCCGCCGGGCGGAGCTCCACTCAGGCGAGCTCCGGCCGTCCCTTCCTCTCCCTTTTACTCCAGAAGACGCGGACAAGCCCTGGCTCCTCGCCCGTGGCCTCCGCCGCCCAAATGGTCGCTGGAAGGCGAATCCCATGGCCCTCCGCCGCGTCTGGCCTCACCGGCGTCGAGTCGCCGGCGGGTTTGACCCCGCTGACCGGGGATTTGACCTTTTCCCTTGTGTTACTGACGCGTGGGCCACCCCTCTGACATTTTAGTTAGTATTAGTTTAACACTAATTTACCTAGGTTAGTTATCTAGTTAGTCGCTAACCAGTGGGCCCGGCGCCCACTAATCCTAATTAAACTAAATAAAACCCCCCTGTTAACTAACTGAGTCACTGACGTGTGGACCCCACACGTCAGGTTTGACTTGGTGAGCGCCTTTGACCTGCTGACGTAAGCATGACGCTGTGCTAACGCAATATATCATTTTCTGGTTTTAAATTAAATCAGGAAAATCCAGAAAATGTTATAAACTTCAAAAATTCATAGAAATTCAACCGTAGCTCAGATTAAAATAATTTATATATGAAAAATGATCAAAAAAATTCAATTTATCCATCTGTACCATTTTCATGCATGACAAACCAACCTATACATGCTGTATATATGAAAACATATAAATGGCATATTTAAGAGCTTAATCTGGAGTCGCATTTGAACCCTTGGTTCAATTGGACTTCAACCAAATAAATGCTAAATGCATTAACTCAAACGACATCACATACTCATGCCATGTTCATGCATCATATTGTTGCATATGCTTGTGTTTGATTTTCGACACCGTTCCTTCTCGATAGGTCCTGCTCCGGAGACCGATCCAGAGTACCTGTCAGTGGAGCAGTGCCCCCCTGTTGATCTACCAGGCAAGCAAACCCCCTTGTTCATTCCAATACAATCCTACTCTCGCACTCCTGCTCTCATTTATTGCATTAGGACAACAACGATTCAACTGCTACTTTATGCTGCGGTAGTTGAACCCATTCCTCTGCATGACCTGTCATTGCCACAGTAAATAGTTAAAACCCACTAGCATGTGTAGGAGTTGATTGAGCCATGTTGTGTTCCTACCATGCTTTGCCTGCTATTTCTTAGAGTATGTCAGGCTGATTCATTGGGAATGAATTGGAGTACAGTGCTATGTTCTGATGTTGAGAGTTAAGCATGTGAACACGATTTGGTAAAGGTGGCGGTGAGAGGCCATGTAGGAGTACATGGTGGGTTGTCTCATTGGAACCGTCCCTAAGAACTGAGTTCTGTGTATGTTGTCCAAGGACTAGCTACTACCACACATTGGGTTCCGGTAACTCGACCCCTCTCGACTTATTAGCCAACTTGATCTCTGTCCAGGAGTTGCAAATAGTTTCTGGTGTTTGTAGGTAGTGCTATTTTTCTACCGAGTGGCACCCGGCAGGGTGGACTTGGGACAGACTAGGCACATGTGGCCCGGTGTACCGAGTGGCACCCGGATGGTGGGCTCGGGAACCCTGTACACATCGTTTGGGGCTGTGGCCGACACCCTCGCCAGGCTTCCGCTTGAAGGTTACCGAGATACATGACGTGTATATGGTGATAAGTGGTGAGAGCATGTGTGAAGAAGTACACCCCTACAGGGTTTTCATGATCTATTCGAATAGTCGTGTCCTCGGTTATGGACTTCTTGGATGCTTACGTGGTACATAGACAACTTAAAGTGGACTCTCTAAAATGCTCAAGACAAGTGTGAGTGCTATGGATGGCCTTCTCGTAGAGAGACGGGGATGAATCCATAGTAGTGTATTGATGTGGTGGTTAGTGGACTCGTGTGCGCTGCCTCACCTCAAAGAAGTTTCTCGTTGTCGTAGAACAGGATAGCCACTGAGTCAAAGCTAGCTTGCTGCAACTAAACCCCACATTGCCTTCTTGATACTAATGCATGTATGATAGGATCTGATGTAAGTCTTGTTGAGTACCTTTGTACTCACGTTTGCTTTATTTATGTTTCGCAGGTGAGACATCTGTCTCATTAGTAGTACCGCTTGGACTTGGACTTCGATAGTCAGGCTTCTTGGCCTTTTTCTTTTGTAGTTGTCTGTACTCAGACATGTAATACTTCCATTGCTTGTATGCTCTGAATGATGAGTCATGAGACCTCTGCTTGTAATTATGTTATGTGGCTCTTCTGGGCCTTTATCTATATGAGTTTGCGTTATGTTGTGATGCCATGTTGTACAACACATACTTGCATGTTATGCGTACGTGTGACGTGTATTGCTATGTGTGGGGTCCGACAATCTAGCTGTTTATCCTTGGCAGCCTCTCTTATGGGGAAATGTAGTCTAGTGCTTCCTTGAGCCATAGTAGTCTGCTACAGCCCGGTTCACCGGAGTCCTGATAGCCCAGCATTACTGCTCAGGACACTTGACTGGTCGGCATGTGTTTCGCTTCGTTTCTGTGTCTGTCCCCTCGGGGAAATGTCACGCGGTGACATCCGCAGTCCTGTTAGCCCAGTGCTACAGCCCGGATTCACGCGCTGCTGACTGACATGCTCGATGTGAATCATGTATGCCTGTCCCCATAGGTTAGTGCCGCTTTGGGTTCATGAGTAGCCATGTCGCCCCGGGTTCTCTGTCATATGGATGCTAGCGACACAATCATATACGTGAGCCAAAAGGCGCAAACGATATCGGGCCAGGGTAAGGCGGCACCCGTGGGAATACCATGCGTGAGGGCGCAAAGTGATATGAGGTGTTACCGGCTAGATTGATGTGACTTGGAATCGGGGTCCCGACACAACCTCAAGTTGAACCCTGAGAAGTGCGTCTTCGGCGTCCTGTCCGGCAAGCTTCTCGGGTTCTTTGTGTCATAGCGCGGGATTGAGGCAAATCCAGACAAGATCAAGGCTATTGAGCAGATCAAGGCGCCCAAAGCGGATCAAAGATGTGCGTCGGCTCGCTGGCTGCGTTGCCGCCATGAGCCTGTTCATCTCCAAGTCCGCCGAGCGTGCCCTTCCCTTTTTCAAGATCTTGTAAAAGGCGGGCCCAATAGAGTGGACTCCAGAAGCCGAGGCCGCAATGCAGGACCTGAAGAAATACCTTTCCTCCACGCCAATACTAGTTGCGCCTAAACAACAAGAGTCGTTGCTGCTGTATTTGGCGGCGACGAACCAAGTGGTTAGCGTCGCACTAGTTGCGCAGAGGGTGGTCGACGAGGAGGCAGCAGTGGCGGCAGAACTAGCAGATGGCAAGCCAAAGATTCCCCCGGCAGGGCCTGGTGCCGACAAGGCACGGCCCCTGGCACAGTCTGGTGCCACCAGGGCGATGCCCCCACGGCCGAGTGAAGTGGTGCCCAAGAAAAAGATGATGTAGCACCCGGTTTACTTTGTCAGCTTCCTCTTGCAGGGGGCTAGGTCAAGGTATTCCGATGTGCAAAAATTGCTCTTCGGCCTCCTCATGGCCTCGAGGAAGCTGCGTCACTACTTCAGGCTCACGAGATCACTGTCGTCACTCGCCTCCCGTTGCAACGGATACTGCACAACCCAGACGCAACCGGAAGGATTGTGGAATGGGCCTTGGAGTTGTCAAGATTCGGCTTAAAGTTTGAAAGTACCTCGACAATTCAGAGCAGAGTCCTGGCAGAGTTCATCGTGGACTGGACCTCGACGCCTGACGAAGAAATCCAGGAGACTACTCTCCCCGGCAAGGAAGCAGACCGCAACTGGATCATGTACTTTGATGGAGCCTTCTCTCTGCAAGGCGCCGGTGCCGGCGTGCTGCTCGTCGCACCCACCAGAGAGCACCTCAAGTACGTGATCCAGATGCACTTCCCTAGGGAGATGTCCACCAATAACACCGCCGACTACGAGGGATTGCTTGCCGGTCTCAGGATCGCGGCGGACCTCGGGGTTAAGAAGCTCATCGTCCGGGGTGACTCGTAGCTCGTTGTCAGGCAGGTCAACAAAGATTATCAGAGCCCACTGATGGAAGCATACGTAGATGAGGTGAGGAAGCTAGAGGAATGCTTTGACGGTATCCGGGCAGAGCACGTCCCCCGAGCGGAGAACGACATCTCCGATTACCTGTCAAAGCGTGCCGCATTCAAGCTACGTGTGGAACCAGGTACCTTTTTGCTCTGGTTAACTCAACCATCCGTCGATCCATCAGCAGGGCAGAGCAAGCAGAGGAAATCAGGTCCCGGCAAGTACTTTCCTACCGAGCCCCCCGGGGCTGCCGGCAAGGGTGCTGCCGCGAGCGCTTAGTCTGCCCAAGGGCAGCTGGCTCCGGCGAGGCGTCAGGCCCTGGCCGTGGATGCAGTCGCTCACATGGCAGAAGAGATGCCTTTGGTCCTTGCCGTCGAGCATCGGGCTCCGGCATGGGCGCAGCACACCATCCAATTCCTCCAAATAGGGGAGCTTCCTAAGGATCAGGAAGAAGCGGAAAGAGTAGCCCATCGGTCCGCCCTGTACTAGTTCGTCGACGACGTCCTGTACCGGAGGAGGCCGAAGGGTGTGAAACTCAAGTGCATCCCCTGAGAGGAAGGACTAGAGCTGTTGGCAGAGATACATGGAGGCATATGTGGCTCCCACATAGGGTCAAGGGCCCTTGCCAGAAAGGCATTCCGGCAAGGTTTCTTCTAGCCCACCGCCCTCCAAGATGCGACGGCACTAGTCACCAAGTGTGAAGCGTGCCAGTTCCATTCAAAGAAGCTTCATCAACCAGCTCATGCCCTTCAGACAATCCCTCTCTCCTGTCCATTCTCGGTATGGGGGCTCGATATACTGGGCCCTTTCCCCCGCGCTATCGGGGGCTTTGAGTACTTGTATGCTGCAATCGACAAGTTCACAAAGTGGCCAGAGGTGGAAGCAGTGAGAAAGGTGACTGCTCAGTCAGCCGTCAAATTCTTCAAAGGGCTGGTCTGCCGTTTTGGTGTGCCAAACAGAGTCATCACCGACAACGGCACGCAGTTCACAAGCCACACCTTCATGCAGTACATCCGAGACCTCGGCAGCAAGGTCTATTTTGCTTCTGTGGCACATCCACGGAGCAACGGCCAAGCGGAGAGGGCAAATGCTGAAGTGTTGCGAGGCTTGAGAACGAAGACCTTTGACAGGCTGCACAAGAGTAGAAGGCGCTAGATTGATGAGTTACCGGCGGTTCTTTGGTCGATCAGAACGACGTCAAAACGAGCCACCGGCCAGACACCTTTTGCCCTGGTATACGGGGCAGAAGCAGTTCTCCCCATGGAACTCATACACGGGTCACCTCGAGTGCTCGCTTATGATGAGCTTGAGCAAGAGCCGTTGCGCCAAGATGACGCGACGCTCCTTGAGGAAGACCGTCTTCGGGCGGCTGTAAGAGCGGCATGCTACCAGTGAGCCTTGCACCGCTACCATAGCCGCAAGGTTCATGCCCGAAGACTTGAGGAAGGCGACCATGTTCTTCGGCACGTTCAGTCTGCCAAGAATTCCAACAAGTTGACGCCGAAGTGGGAAGGCCCTTATCGGGTAATACGAGTCACCAGGCCGGGCGCAGTCCGCCTGGAGATCGAGGATGCCATACCAGTGAGCAACTCCTGTAACATCGAGCATCTTCGCAAGTTTTACCCATAAGGTGCGGCTTGTCGGGCCTCCCGGCAAGCCACCTTTTGTACGAGCTTTGCCGACAACGCGTGTGACCCACTGTACAAAGCCAGGCGCAGACCCTGAGCATAAATAAATGAAGCACTGGCGCCCTAAGTTATAGCATGCATGCTAGGTCGAGTCTCGTCCTTGGTTAGGGTTGATAGTGCTTAGCGGCGGCTAGCCCCTAGCTTAGAGGTCGAGTGCGCGTCTCTCTGTTCTTCTCTGTCTTCTTCGGTTCGCAGGACACATGAGTATCCTTGCCGAGCTGCTTTGGAAGGAAGGGGACGGACCGGCGTCCGGACCCCTGCAAGCCAGTATTGCCGGGGGCTACAAGAGCAAAGATCCACCCGCGGCAAGCCAAGGTTGCCGGGGGATGCAGATTTAGATAAGTTCTCTATCCCTTATCATGCATTTCGTTATGGACTGAGGTATGTGAAACCTCGTTTTATCCTTAGGCTCCCGTGCTCCCACCATTTCAGGCCCTAGGTCTCGTTTCCTGGGACCGAGTTTTGTCGTAGTCGCGGCAGCAAGGAAATGAAACGAGGAGCCTAAGCCCACCTCATCCCTGCCTCTGCCAAGGGCGTGAGAAAGGTCGAGCGGAGTGGGGGGACGGCAAGGCCTATTGCCGGGCGAGAAAACGTTTATCTTAAAGGTAACAAGGATTTACTCCTTGTCGTTGGTTTTACCTGCGAACGAAAAACCCGGCAAACATCCCTTTTTCATTAAAAACATCCCGTACAGGTACAATTCATACAAAATGAAAAACATGAACAAGGGGATTACAAGTTCTGAAGTTAACAAAGGCCTAAAGGCTTACAAGATTAAAAAGAGATAAGATGCCCGTAGTCCCTTTTCTTGTCCCTCTCCTCAAGAAATGGAAAAAGAAAGCAGAAGGGCAAAAGGGGCGCCTAGCCGAGCTACGAGTGGCAGAAGACACCAAGGGGACATCTTGGTGGCCGTCCAAGAGCTGGATGGTGATGGCAGCGCCGGAGGCAGAGCTCGAAGACGAGGCGGCAGGACGCCGGTACGTGATGAAGGCGTCGGTGCCCGCGTACTCCGACTTGACGGCCTTGCCGCCCGCCCTCTTTATCTTCCGCTGCCTCCCAACGCCAGCCGCCCAAGGAGACGACCCCAAGAAGTTCAAGGAGCCGGCGATGCGGATGATGGGGTCACCGGTGCCGCTCGGAGCGGCGCCCGACACCTAATCGGACCCGTCATCCTGCCGCCCGCTAGCCTCATCGTCGCTGCCGTTGTCCTCCTCGCCACTCTTGCTCAGGGAGGAGTCTTCGTCGTCAGAAGAGCTCTCCACACAACACCTTACGCGAGTCCCGAAGTGCTCGAAGATCTTGACAGAGAGGAGGCCACCCTCCATTAGTTTGAAATGGAGAGTGAGCCCATCGTCAAACTGTGGAGGCGAGCGAAGGTCTTCCACCCTTGGTGGAGATACATGACGTGAGGGGCGGGGAACTCGACGGCGGCCCATGTGCCGCCGTTCCCGCAGCCCCTCATATGCAACTGCAACGCCTGTGGTGGATCCAGCTCCATCTCCCGTGCGAATGGAGCTGGGGGGGCGAAGGCAACGGCACGGTGGCTAGCGCAGCCTAATGAAGAATTCGCAGGGGTTCTCCCCGGCATGGCCCTCCATCGGAGGAGGAACTGCTGGCGGAGGAGAGGCTGATCTGACGCCCTGTCCTCCTCTTCCCCGAGCGCTACGCCCTCTACCCTGGCCTCGCCCATGGCCTCAACCCCTCCACCTTCCCCTCATGGCCGGCTCTGCCAACACGGGCTCAGGGGAGGAGGGACGCGTTGTCGAGCGGCGACCCTCGCCGCCACCGTTGAAGGACCGGGATTCCCTTTCTCCATGGTGAATGAAAGGAAGGAGCGGAAGCAAAGGGAGGTAGAAGATGGAAGAATGCGGTGTGCCATCCCCCTCTTTATAAAGGAACGGGGTTGGGGCTTGGCCGCCCCGCTCGGCCAATCAAGATAGGGGAGGCGCAGGGAACCAAGACCGACCCGCTACCCCAACCAGCGATGGCCCAGCTTCCTGCCTCCAACGTCTGCCACCCCGAGCGCATGAAAGACGCATGGCAGACGTGCAGAACCGAGGGGATGGGTGAGGCAACCACTCCCCACCCCGTGATCGAGGGAGTGGACTCCTTGAAGACTCATCCAGTAAATGAGCCGCGCCTCCATGCCTCCTTCCCTTTACGGGGAAGGCGCGAGCCGCCTCTTTACTGCGATGTGATGCATGTGTGTGAAAACCGCCCCACGCATGCCGCCCATGTCACGCACGGCCCTCCACCCCGCGCCGCGTGCGTGGGTCGTGGGAAGCACAGCGCGCGAAAAACCTTACCGCGGTAAAAACCGCCCCGCCTGCCCGCGCACCGTTTTGGGCCTGACCCAACAACGTGTCGCGCTTATGTGTGGCCGAGGCCCGGGGGCTCCTATCGGTCTACAAAAATAGGGCCACATTTTTGTACCCCTTTACTTGTGCACGGGCTGTCAGAGCCGCACCCGTGACCACACCGAGCAGAGCAAGGGAGGTAAGCCAAGGTAAGATCGAAGCCCAAGACGAAGCAAAGCAACGACAAGGACCAAGGCCACAAAGATCAGATGGGCAAAGCAGGTTTCCCCAGCAAGGACCCTTGCCGGGGCAACTCGCCCACGCCAGCCGAGTGAGCCACCCTTGAGCCCACCAACATGACGAATGCATTGGACAGGGCTCAGGAGGCACCTCTGTGATGGCATGCAGATCTTC
This sequence comes from Triticum urartu, assembly GCF_003073215.2. NCBI lineage: Eukaryota > Viridiplantae > Streptophyta > Magnoliopsida > Poales > Poaceae > Triticum > Triticum urartu. The sequence continues at coordinate 373,664,120 of NC_053028.1, read as the reverse complement.
GTGAAGACAAAGAAAAGTCAAGGTCAAATGAGGATAGGAAGGCAGCCATCCTCACTGAAGAAACCCACAAGACCCCGGCAAGATCCTTGCTGGGGACGGCTGCACGCCACGGAAAGACCCTTGCCGGGCCACCCGGCAGGGCCCTCGCCAAGCGCACCAGCAGGGCCACCGTCAGGCCCACACCAGCCAAGTCTACGCCGCTGTTCGCATGCAGCTGCCGACCCAACCAGCTGGGCAGGCCCCTGCATGGCGACATGCAGCCCGTCGTGGAGACTCCACCACCACGCCACCTTAGCTGCCTGCCTACCTACATGGCACTGCATGCATCGCTGGCCAGGGCGCGTGTCAAAGCTTGGAGGAGCGGCGACGGACGCGACAAGCCTCGCCCCCACCCCCGATAAAGTGGAGGGACACCTAAGCCTCCCATTTAATGCGCTTTGTCCTGTAATACCAGGATAACCTCGCAACACTGTTGCCTTTCCACCTCCTGTGTGCCACTATGGCAACCCCTTTTTCTATTAAAGGAGGCCCAAGGCGACGTGGGGAGGGATTCAGCTTTTTGGAGCTCGTTACACCCTGTAGCTAGTTCAAGAACTTAGAATACATCCACCAAAGCAGGACTAGGGTTTTACGCATCCTCGCGGCCCGAACCTGGATAAACGAACCACGTGCTCTCTATTAGACCCGCTCTTCTCTGAACTCCGCGCCCCACAACCGCAGTAGGGATTCTTGTGATCCCATAGGTGTCGTTTCCCACCGACACCTGTAGTGCACCTTTATAGCCACCCAGTTACATTGTGATGTTTGATACACCCAAAGCACTCCTATGGAATCCGGGAGTTGCGCAATCTCATGGTCTAAGGAAATGATACTTGACATTAGAAAAGATCTAGCAAACGAACTACACGATCTTGTGCTATGCTTAGGATTGGGTCTTGTCCATCACATCATTCTCCTAATGATGTGATCCCATTATCAACGACATCCAATGTCCATGGTCAAGAAACCATCACCATCTATTGATCAACGAGCTAGTCAACTATAGGCTTACTAGGGACATGTTGTGGTCTATGTATTCACACTTTATTACGGTTTCTGGTTAATACAATTATAGCATGAACAATAGACAATTATCATTTCCAACAGGGTAGACACTCCTCCCACTCCTTGATGTTCTTCTTGATCAACATGAAGTAGAGTGGAAAGTGATCCATTCGTACCTCCATTTGGCACGATTTGAGGATGGTATGCTGAGGGGAACAAGAGCTTGATTCTGAGCTTGGCACATAGAGTCTTCCAAAAGTAGCTCAAGAACTTGACATCATGGTCCGAGACAATAGTCTTTGGAACTCCATGGAGGCGTGAGATTTCCCTACAAAAGAGATGTGCAACATGTGAAGCATTGTCTATATTGTTGCAAGGAATGAAATGAGCCATCTTAGAGAATCGGTCCACAACAACAAACATAGAATCTTTGCCATTTCTAGGTCGAGGAAAACCAAGCACAACATACATGCTAATATCTTCCCATGGGTGATATGGAATAGGAAGTGGCATATAGAGACCATGGGATTGAGCTTTAGACTTAGCTTTGCGACATGTAGAGCAACGGTTGGTGATGCGTGAGATGTCTTGGAACATCTTGGGCCAAAAATACTTCTTTGAGAGCGTAGTGAATGTCTTGTCGCGTCCAAAGTGTCCCATTAGTCCTCCTCCATGAGATTCTTGCAAAAGCACCAAACGAAGAGAAGACTCAGGAATACATAGTTTGTTAGCTCTCATAAGATAATCATCTTTGATGTAATATCGCTCCCAAGATGTATGCGTCAAACATTTAGCATATGGAATAGCAAAAGTCAGATCATGCGTACACAAGTCTTTTATGTGCTCAATGCTAATGACATTCAATTCAAGTTGGGTAACAAGCATGCATATGCGGGAAAGAGCATCCGCGACTACATTTTCTTTACCTTTGATATACTTGATGACATAAGGAAATGACTCAATGAATTCACTCAACTTATCATGACGCTTGTTCAATTTAGTTTGACCCTTATGGTACTTAAGTGTTTCATGATCGGTGTGAAGAATGAACTCACGAGGGCTGAGGTAATGCTCCCAAACATGCAATACTCTCACTAAAGCATATAGCTCTTTGTCATAGATGGGATAATTGAGTTGCGCTCCGAAAAGTTTTTCAATAAAGTAGGCTATGGGGCGCCTCTCTTACCTTAACACATCTCCTATGCCATAACCACTAGCATCGCAATGTATCTCAAAAGGTTTATCAAAGTTGGGCAAAGCAAGCAAAGGAGCATGTGTAAGTAAATTCTTGAGCTCATTGAATGTCGCATCTTGAGATGGTCCCCAAACAAAGGGTGCATTCTTCTTACTCAAAGCATGTAAAGGTAAAGCAATGGTGCAAAAATCCTTTACAAATCTATGGTAAAAACCGGGTAAACCAAGGAAACTTCGCACTTGTTGCAAATTTGTTGGTTAGGGCCAAGTTTTAATAGCATTGATCTTAGATTCATCTACATGAACACCCTTAGAAGATACTACAAAACCCAAGAAAACAAGCTTATTAACACCAAAAAGGCATTTGTCCATATTAGCATAAAGGTGCTCTTTCCTAAGGGTTTGCAACACGGTTATAAGATGGGTGACATGATATTTAAGAGATTTGCTAAAGATAAGGATATCGTCAAAATAGACCACAACAAATACGTCAATACAGGGTCGAAGAACAAAATGCATGAGTCGCGTGAAAGTACCGGGTGCTTCAGATAAACCCATTGGCATAACAAGCCATTCATATAAGCCAAATTTGGTATTAAATGCGGTTTACCATTCATCACCTTTTTGGATGCATATTTGATAGTAGCCACTTTTAAGATCAATCTTAGAGAAAAATGTGGCTCCGCTAAGCTCATCTAGCATATCATCTAGGCGTGTAATGGGGTAACGGTAACGCACGATAATTGCATTGATAGGACGACAATCGGAACACATGCGATATGTACCATCTTTCTTGGGAACAAGGATTACCGGGACGGCACAAGGGCTCAAGCTTTCACGTACTTGTCCGTTGTCGATGAGGTGTTGTACTTACCGTCAGATCTCCTTAGTTTCCTCAGGGTTGACGCGGTATGGAGCCTTGTTAGGAAGAGGTGCCCCGGGGATGAGGTCGATGCGGTGTTCGATGCCTCGTTGTGGAGGTAGACCCGGTGGTAGCTCATCGGGGAATACATCTTGGAATGCCTGTAATAGATATGATAACACTAAAGGTAGATTGTGAGAGATGTTAGTTTGTGGTGCCTCGTCCTTGCACAGAAGGACATAGTGCATGACACCTGATGGGTTCTCACACACATGTCTTATCTCACTTTTTGTGGAAAATAGGACTAAGTTATTTTCGTCGCTCATCGTGGAGGCACTCAATTTGGGCTTGTGGCGCTCACTCTCATTTTGGTGGTTCGCTCTCTCACTGTTATCTCCATGATTGGTGGCTTGCTTGTCGGCGATCACTTGGCTAGGAGACATAGGACGTAGACCTACTCCTTTCCCTTCATCTTGAAGCTATAGTGATTCATTCGCCCATTGTGGATGACACCTCGGTCAAATTGCCATGGTCATCCAAGAAGGAGGTGGCACACGGACATCGAAATGACATCACACTCCAAAGTGTCTTTGTATGCTCCGATCTTGAAGGAAACTTGCACCATATGCTCGACTTGGATAGTGCCGGAGTCGCTTAGCCATTGGACCTTGTAAGGATGCGGGTGCTTCATCTTGACTAATTGGAGCTTGGAGCATAGTTCCTCACTTTCCATGTTATGGCAACTCCCTTCATTGATGATGACCTTCACAGACCTTTCATTGATTCCGGCTTTGGTGTGGAAGATATGGCATCTTTGGTCTTCGTCTTGTTAATGTTGAAGTGTCAAGACCTTAGATACAAAGAGAGCGGGGCTCGAATCTTCGTCACAAAAGACTTGATCATCTTCATCTTCGTTCACGCGCTGGTGCATGGACACTTGCACAAGGGCTTCCATCTCCTCTTTGCTCATGGAGTCATATGTTCCGTCGTCGTTGAGGATCATGGAGTGCTTGTTCGTACATTCAAAGGACTTGTGGCCTTGGCTGCTGCATGTGATGCACTTGATTGAACTTGTCCTGGTGGTCTTATTGGTTGGAGTAGATGATGAGGAAGCTCTTGGCTTGAGATTTCTTGTAGTAGGAGGACGACTTGAGGTTGTCGAAGTTTTCTTGTAACTTGACTTGTTGCCGTTGCTTGTAGAAGGTGTTGTGGTCGTTGAAGCTTGGTTGTTGCAGAACCCATAGGACTTGGAAGAAAACTTCACATACTTGAAGTCATCTTGCACTTGTCGCTCCGCCTTGGTGGCTTGGTGCACTAGCTCGATGAGGTTGGAGTAAGGTTCGAAGTCGGCGATCTTCTTGATAGGGTGATTGAGTCCATTCAAGAAACGTGCCATAGTTTTCTCATCATCTTCCATGACATTGGCTCATATCATGGCAATCTCCATTTCCTTGTAGTATTCTTCAACGCTCTGTCTTCCTTGCTTGAGGAGTTGGAGTTTCTTGAAGAGGTCGCGGTTGTAGTAGGTTGGTACAAAATGTGCTCTCATGACATCCTTCTTTTGCGCCCAAATAGTGATGGGTGGTTCACCTCTTGCCTCACTGCGCTCAATGACTTGTTCCCACCATATGAGTAGATAGTCTTGGAATTCAAGGGATGCCATGGCAATCTTCTTCTCTTCCTCATAGTTGTGCAAACGAAAGATTTTGTCGACCTTCAATGCCCATGAAAGGTATTCTTCAGGATCATTGCTTCCGGTGAACTTGGGCATGGTGAACTTTAGCTTGCCGTAGTGTTGCTCTTCATTGTGTTGGGGTCGAGGGTGATGACGTCCTTGACAAGGAGGATTGTCTCCCTCAACTTGCATTTGTCGTGGAGGATTTCCATTGTCTTCTTGCTCGTGGTGAATTTGGGGTTCTTGTCAAGCTTGTGGATGAGCTTGTCTAGCTTGTGGAGGAGCTTGAGGAACTTTATGATGCACATGTGATTGATAAATCCTCTCTTGAACTTCATCGCGAAGTGCTTCTTCTTGCTCGCGCCTATGACGATTGCGTGCGGCAACGGCGCGACTTGTATCATGGAGTGCACGTTGCGCCTCAAGTGCTTGAGCTTCTCGCCGCAGTTGTTCTTGACGTTGTGCCTTAGCATCTTGATTTTCTTAGTGTTGTCGCGCTCTCTCTTCCTACTGTTGATGTAGATGTTGTTGTTCTTTCGCTTGCGCAAGGGTAGCTTGATTTTGGTGATGTTGGTGTTCTTGCACTCGAACTTGCTCTTGAGGATCGGTTCGCGTAGAGGAATGCGAGTTGCTTGACAGTCTTGACGCGTGGCTCGACAAAGAGTGCTCGATGTCAGTGTACTTGAGTTGTCGGGAGAGTGTCTACTTGAGTGGCTCCATCTTGAGTATGACGATGTGGTGGAGGAGCGGTTGACCAACAAGGAACGAATCTCATCCATTCTTGCATTGCTTTCTTATTTTTGTTTGTCGAGCTTGTTGTCGAAGTAGTCTCTTGTACGTTGCTCGGAGAGTCGCAAGTCAGTGGCGAGGTTGTCGATGCGGTCACTCAATGCTTGTTGTTCTTGATGCGAATCTTGTTGTGCACCGAAGAGGTGGTTCTTGGAGACATAGTTGTTCGGGTCGTCGTCTTGCTGGATGAAGAATGGGTTGGTAGAAGAACTAGGCCTATCCATCATTCCAAGAAAATATGTGAGTGGGAGAAAGAGAAGAACTTATACCAAATGTACCTTGACCGACGTTGAGGGTGGATCAAAGATCACTCAATGATGTAACAATGAAGTAGCACAATTGGTAACAATTCTTGTCAGTTCTCACACCTACACAAATAAATCTTATAGTGGAGCTCGGTTAGGATGGTGGCACAAAATTGATGCAATTGTTAGTGAGACTCAATAATGCTGGAATAGATTCGCAAATTCGCAATGCAACAAGTAGACCAATATCAAGATATGGTACACGGAAACACACACATGGAAAGATAAATGGGGTCATGCAAACAAGGAATGAGCCAAAATGTGGAATCCATGAAAATGCTCTTGTTGCACAACTCTAGAGATACGCTAGCATGATTGCACAATAGGCGAATACGAAACTCGTGCACAATCTATAAAGAGAAAATGCAATGACTTCTATCCCAAGTATGCTATGTGTACGGTATTACGATGATATGATCCAAGATGATCGAGTATGACAATCTTAATGTAGTATGATGCTATGGTTCTTGCTTAAAAGCTCTTTGCTTATCTTTTCTCTTTTTCTTAAAAGCTTGTTTGGCTCTTTCTCTTTTGAGCTCTTTCTCATGCAAAATTATGATTAACCAAGATAGCAATTGTGTATATGTTATGATGACCTTGTGGCACAAGAGATGAGATCAAGATATGGATACCAATGATGATATGAGATATGCAACGAGATGATGATCACTAATGTGCATAAGTGACATTTCCGGCAATACTCAATGGCTAGTCTCGATGGGTAAGTGATGCAAAAGGAAGGCTATGGGGTTATCAATGCAATGGCAAGGAGTAGACGATGTGTCGTCGAGATTACCGTCGAGGGTTTGTCGAGTGTAAGCAAGGACAGATGATTCTGAAGTGGTCGGTGTCACAGTGCACGGTCTTCAGTACGTTTGCGAAGATGTCGTCGCACCGTAACCGGACTTGTTGAAGTAGTGGAAGTTGTCCAAGATGTGCAGACTTTCTGTCTAGGCCAAAATTTCTGGCAAGACGGAAGGTCCGGGGTCCGAAAGTTCTGGGCGGGCCGGAAGGTCCGGGGGTCGCGATTCTACAAGAACAGGAAATTGGGGATCATGGAATTGGTCGGAAAAACTTCGGGAAAACCCAAATCCGAGGGGGAAAAGAAAAAATTTGGTGGATGGAAGGGTGGGGAAGCTAGATCTACGTGCCACACACAAAATCCATGGATCAAATCCAACAAAACTTCATCACACCAACAAATCACAAAAAAATTGGGAGGGCTATTTTTGTGGGGATTTTCAAAATTTGGATGAATCACAACAAAATTAGGCTAGAAAACAAAGAGGGAGGCTCCGAAATCATGATCAACATGGCTCATGATACCAAGATGATGTAGGGTAGAACCCTAGGTGCCTAATCTTTCACGAAAGGAGCGGATCCCACGAAGAACACGAGGAACACAAGGGGAAATCACAAGGGAAACACAGGGATAACACGGGAGAAATCACTCAAACCAACAAGATCCGGTTACACATATGCTAGATCCTTGAAACACAAAGAGATATAAGATCCACAAACAACAAGGGACGACAGAAGTAGCTCATTCTTCTCCGTGAGGAGGTCTTGAGGGGTCTTCCTGTGAGGGGTCTTGAATCCACTTGGGGGATCTTCTCCGTAGAGGTCGTGAACTCCGTTGGAGAAGGGGATCATGTGGAGAGAAAAAGCTTCTCTAATGAGTTACTACTTTGATAACCCTAATACTAAGGTAGGAGAAGAGTATATATAGTCTCTGGGGCGAAAGGGTACACGGGCCTCGGCCCAAGTCACTGCACGCGGGCAGGGCCGGAAGTTCCGGGCGACGCCGCAAGGTCCGGGTGCCGGAGGTTCCGGGTAGGTTCCAGGGAGGGTTTGTCCTATCTAGAGAGTTGGCACAGGAGAAGCTGGGCTGGTGTCGGGGGACCGGAAGTTCTGGGCTAGGTTTCGGGCTAGTTCCGGGCTAACCAAAGCGTTGGCACGCCTGGGCTGGTCTGGGTCATCGGGCGCCGGAAGCTCCGGGTCGGCCGGAGATTCTGACGACCGGAAGCTCCGGGCTCTGGCCGGAAGTTTCGGGCTGGACAGAGAGTTGACGACTATCTCTTCTTCTTCATCATCTCTCGGTTCCATGGCTTGTGCGTTGTACCTGATCACACACAGCATTCCAGACTTAGGCAGTAGCCATGTCTCACTCGAAGGGAAGGGAAACAATAGTAGGAGTGATGTCACCTCAGATTGAATAGCACGAGCTCTTGCTCTTGTCATGGGTCCACTTGGAGCTTGGATAGTCGAGGTAGTGTTCATGGGGATGACCGTGGGATGCTCAGCATCAGATCCCTTTCGTTGATGTCTTCATTTCTCTGCATCGATGTATGATGATGATGTTGACGTTCTTCCTTCCGGATCTTCATCATACTTACGAAGGGACAAGGGTTAACTTTGGAATAATGGAACCCTACAAGGTTGCTTGTCTTGTAGATAACATTAGGGTAGGTGGGAGAAAGTAACTCTTGAATTGAAGCTTAAGAAATATTGAGAGCAAAGTAAGAAGGTACCATGAGAAGTTTCGAACTGGCAAGCAAGCATTCGATGCCTAATCAGAAGGTGAAAGGGGTTCAGAGCGATGAAAACAAATATTGCATTTGATACTATAAATATCATCTCTAGGACAGTGGCTCGTGAATTACGTACAAAGTCAAGTATAAAGGATACTTCGGAATCAAGGATGTACAGAAGAGTCGGGTTTTGATCCTGTGAAAATGTGGGTTATGGGCCCACCATGTGGGTTAAAAGTAGGAAGGGTACTGACATCTTGCATGGTCATGATAGCAAGGCCTGCTAGTTATGTTGGCAACAACGTTGGTACCAAGGGCGAGGGACGAAGAGAACCATTTTCCTACTCGTTGAAACGAGGCGGACCAAATATTCTTGTCCATCAGTGGTTACCGGAATGTCATTAACAATAGCAACAGGGTCTTACTGACAGATTTGTACATCGAGGTGTTTACATAAGCAGGGAAATATCATTGCTTAGGTAAGTCAAATTACAGGGAAGGTCAAACAAAACAATGGAAATTATACCGGAGTATCAAGAGTATACCTTTCCCATTCATGACCGGATAGCAAGTAGATAACCAATTAGGTAAAGGGGTGAGGGAATTCATGATGTTACCCATTCAGCAATGTTTGTAAATGGGCAAGGGAAACACTTAACATTGTGCTTCCAATGTTCTTGTTGATGAACGAAGTACCATAGTCGTTCTTCGGGATAGCACTAACATGGTCATCAATGAAAGGTTCGTCTTTGGATACACATAGGATCCATCGGAAACAACTTATAAAATAAGTCGTACAATTTGAGCAAGGAAAAGATGAGTATGGAGCCCACGGGCTCGGCAACAATTCATCGAGGGGGCAAGGATGGTATTTCTCATCACGAATTCGATTGATATCCTAGAAGAGTTCAGAATGTTGATGATGATCACGACACATTTGTCGGGAGGTTTCTCGAACATGTAATCGATCATCGACAACATCAAGCAAAAGGAAGGGTGAAGCGAGAAGTTACCGGAACCACAAATAGGATTGCAAGCTTAGAATTAAAATTGCTTTTAAAAACAACCAATATGATGTTGAAAGTTCGATGTAGTTTAGCTCACTATCGTCTTTGTGTTCTTGGGACGAAGGACATAGGTAGCACGGTCAAGCTTTAGCATGACGATCATGATGTAGCAATGAAGATTACTAGAAGTTGTTGAACCGGGGTGTGGAATCGATTCACTTATCGGTGTCCTGGAGTGGATAACAGCTCAGAACTCGGGGAAAATTGGAATCGGCGAGAATTAATAGTTGATGAAGAACTCATAAGAAGTAATGTAGTTCCATGATATTCTCGAGATACTAGAGGGTAAAACTTGAAGGTAGATCAGGATAGGGGTTGGACCGGTGAACTGATCTACAAAAGACAAGTACTTTAACTTGTCTGAGAAATGGGATCAAAGAAGAACAATATGGTCGAAACCACGATTGCGAAAGATAAATCACAGATATGAGATAAATTTATACCATGGGGACAATTATTGTTAAGAGAAGCTTCCATGATAAGATCTACATTGTTTCCATGGTCATGAACACAAAGTTCAAGGTCGAGTCTCAGTTCTCCAATGCATAACCTTTCATTCACTTCTCGCATTCGATGAAGTTGTAGTGTTGAAATTTTATCTGGCAAAATGTCAGAAGAGTATGACTCGTGAAAACTCTTGGGTTCACACGAATTAGGGAAGGCATAGGTTCAAACCATAGGGGCATCTTAGGAACATATACCACGCATTTCAAGAATAAATGACGCAAGTTCGAAGGTAGACTATGGCTGACAAAAGCAGAGGATACAAATTTACCAAAGGCATTATGTATCAGGGGAAGACCTTCATGAGGTTCTTTTAATACGAAGGACACTATTGGATGATAATCCATTAATGGATCCGGTGATCCACAACGAAGCTGATGTAAGTATTGTTATTCAACCAGAAGAAGAAATAATGCAGAGGCATTGGATTTTAGAAATATCTTATAATTTCAAAGCTTAAACGCAAAGGAATTATGATTTCCAATTCAGGGGATCAGAAGCGGATGCTCTGATCAAAAGATAAGCAAGTTGAAAAGACATACATCGACAATTATTCAAGGTTTGATTTGTCGAGAACCAGCTCATGTCTGGAGTGACGTCTGAGCCGAAGGGATGAATTCTAGTTTCGCTTGACGATTGCGAACATTCACACACATGTTGAATCAAAAGGGGTAAGAATGACAATCTCAAAGGAGTTTAATGAATATTGCTAGACATATGGAATTAACCATAATGCAAGCAAGTAGGGAAGATTAAGAGCAATAGGCTACTAAGGATTTTCGAACGATCAAATAGTATTCCAAAGAATTTTGTGAAACACATGAACAACTGGAGATGAACAGATACTCGGTAAGTGTGAGGAATTATTCATAGGGGTACTCATGCGACAAAGATTAGCAAGGCAGTGGCACAAGGGATTCTTAAAAAGTCGGAGAATAATTTGACGTATCTTGTAAAAAACAAGAGCGGCCAAGAAAGAAAGAAAGTAAGACATGTGTATGTATTTATCCATAGGGATATATCGGTGATAGGGAATTGCAAAAGCGACTAGCACAAAGTCTCGAGAGAACACCGGAGAGTAGATTTGGAATCTTCTGGTGCACCAAGCGATCATTTGGAGTGAGGGACTCTCCTGGAGAAAGTAGTTACGAGAATCTAGAGTCGGAGTTAGTAAAATATTTAACCTGAATAGAAGATAGATTAGAGTCTCAGAGTAAAGATGAGGTATAAAAGATCCTAATACCACCCAATTGTGATGTGGGCCTGTAAGCCACACAACAATGTTAGTAAAAGAATTCCAAAGACAAGACTCAACTTCGGCTAAGGAGTTGGAAGGGGGATACCTACAGGTAGTCGGCTCTGATACCAACTTGTGATGCCACCAATGCAATCGTACACTAATCATACACGCAAATATGTACGATCAAGATCAGGGACTCACGGGAAGATATCAAAACACAAATTTGGACACAAATTAAAATAAAACAAGCTTTATATTACAAGCCAGGGGCCTAGAGGGCTCCAATACATAAGCTCGACTACACCAGAGTTAGCGGAAGCAACAATATCTGAATAGAGACACAAGTTAGACAAGTTTGCCTCAAGAAGGCTAGCACAAACATCAACATGGATGGAAAAGGCGAGGCCTCCTGCCTGGGAGTCTCCTAACTACTCCTGGTCATCAGTGGTCTCCACGTAGTAGTAGGCACCCTCGGGGTAGTAGTAGTCATCCTTGAAGGTGGTGCCTGGCTCCTGGGCTCCAACATCTGGTTGTGACATCCGGAAAGAATGGAAAAGGGGGGAAAGAGGGAGCAAAGAAACCATGAGTACTCATCCAAAGTACTCGCAAGCAAGGATCTACACTACGTATGCATCAGTATCAATGAAATGGGCTGTATCTGTGGACTGAACTATAGAATGCCAGAAGAGAAGGGGGAAAGCCTAGCCTATCAAAGACTAGCATATTACAGCATCAAAAGAGATAAGATTGGCATATTATAATATTAGTTAGTATGTTGTAACATCGCCCCAGAGATCACTTCCTCGACTCCCTGCGAGAAAGCAATCCCCGAGCCATCATATCCATTACATACCTCAGCATCAAGTTCTAGTTGTATCGATTGGGATACAACTTTGAGCGTCCATAACCATGGACACGGCTATTCGAATAGATAGAATAATTCCCTACAGGGGTGCACAAACTTACCCAACACGCTCGATCGAAACTCCGACCGGACACACCATCAGGTCATGACCACCCTCGGCTGATCAACTGAAAGTACATATAGTCCCCATGTGTGGTTTTGGTAATTAAATGACAATCGTAATGTACTAATGTTTGCATTGAGATATACATTTGAAGGAACGTTCCATTTGCAATGCATGAAGAATATTGGATGAATTGATGGATGAAATCCATCAACATAAATATATGAATTGAGAATTGATAATCAATGATAATTCCTATAAAGAAACAATGACATCAAGTTATATAGGAAGGTTTGTTCCATGGGTGATGCAAGAAGGATATTGAATGGATTCCGAATGAATGCCATATACATATAGTTGTGCATCAATATTAATCATGGAGCAAAGATAAATGTTGACCAACATGAAGATTGAAGATTGAATTCAAAGATGGTCAACACACAAGCACAAATCATGTGCCACATGAGGTCTTGTGGTATGGTTAGATTTTGTCAATTGTGCTTTGTGTACTAACCCATTTTATGTGTTTTCTATGTTTGTGTGGGATAGGTGATTCTCATGGACTTACATCAAGACAAATATTTCAAGTGCCCATGAGAGGATGACATCAAGTGATGATGATCATGGTTTACAAGGGCAAGTTCAAGATAGGCAGTCTGGAGAATTATATGCTTGAAGCTTGCAGATGATCATGTGATGGACACGTGAAGATGAATACAAAGCAAAGCTTCCCATATTGTGTACGGGGAGCTACTTGAAGACTTCACTAATGTCTTTCCTTCAAGTTGAGCCAAGAAGAAACATCAACATCAAGCTCAAGTGAAAGGCTCCAGTCAAATGTATTAGTTCCTTTGACATTAGTGTTGTGGAACGATGACCACAAAAGAAACACATACACTCAAGAATGGATTCACGATAGCTATGTAGTATAGCTCTTTTATGATTCTTGAGTTATAGGGATACCGCACTATTAAGATGTTATCAAAGGGGTTCATGATGGATTTGCTCAAGTCAACATCTTCTCTACACAATTCCACTCATATCCTATATACCAAACAAAATCCAAGGCCAAATAGGTTTCCCAAATATATGATAACACCTTTGCATATTTTTCATCCTCCATTTTGGTTTATGTTAGATGGTTCTCTATGTGAGAACATGGGGTTTTTCCATAGCTTCAAAACGAGCGCAAGATCATCAAAATCAGAGTTCGTATGAAAAAGTTATGCATGTTTTACTTTCGGTATGCTGGCTGTCTTCTGCGGGGACGGAAGTTTCGGGTTAACCAGAGAGTTTGCACATATCTGGTCCAAAGGGAGCCAGGAAGTTCCGGGCTTCCCGGAAGTTCCGGGGGCCAGAAGTTCCGGTCAGATTCCGGGCCATGTTCCGGGCTAACCAGAAAGTTTGCACATATGTGTCCAATAGGGGGCCCAGAAGTTTCGGGCTTGCCTAGAAGTTCCGGGCTGCATTTTTTTCTATGCGTAATGGGCAGATTTGGTGGGGCACTACATAAAGCACCCTTCTTCCCTATCAAGGGAGAGTTTTTGGATATGAGATTTCCCCATTCTTTTGAGCTCTATCCTCCTCCCCCAAGCCTCAAAACTCCAATCCATTTGGGGGAAAACTATCCCATGGATCTAGGGTTCATTTGTTTACCTCCTCCATTGTTCCTCTCCTCTCCCATCCCTCCATAGCATTAGTTGCTTTTGGTGGGATTTGTGAGAGAGGTATTTGAGCGTTCTCGTGCTAGACCCCGAAGAGATTTGTGAGAGTTCTTGAGAGAGATTTCCTCCCAGCATACACCCAGTCCTCCTCTCTCTTTCGACCAAAGCAATTTATGATTTGAGCAAGACTTGAGCATTTCCCCCTTGATCTTGTTACTCTTTAAGGTTGGAGACTCCTAGGCAGTAGGAGTGCTCCGGTGAGGAATCAAGTTGTGATTTGTCCCCCGGAAAGTTTGTGAAGGTTTGGAGGCCGCCTCAAGGTCTACCACTAGTAGTTGGGAATCGCCTTCATGGTGATATCTCAAGGAGAATAGGGTGAGCCTTCATGGCGTTGGTGTTCCTTCGTGGTAAGATCCACCTCTCCAAACAGTGACTAGCTTCCCTCCACGGAAGTGAACATCGGGATACATCTCGTCTCCATAGCTTTGGTTATCCCTAACCCTATCTCCTTACTTGTTGTTTACTTTGGTCTCTTGACCTTGCATTTACTATATATTGTTGTCCTCATTATATTGTGTTGTCTATTTCCTAAAGAGATTATTTAGGCCTACCATTTATATCCCGCAATTCATACTAGCTACTATTGATATATCTTGTGTTTAGTGTGAATTGCTAACTTGTGTCATACACTTACATATCTTGTGATATTGCTCAAGTAAGTTTGTGTAGCTTACTTGTTCTTGTTAGTTTCCTTGTTGTAATGACCTCATTTACATTAAGTTGTTGGTGCACTTAGTTGAGCCTAGTATATTTAGGATTTGTGCTTGAAAAGTATCCGCTAAGTTTATTTCCGCATTAGGATAAAGCCAAATCTGTAGGAGTTTTTAACATGCCTATTCACCCCCCTCTAGGCCACATCGTGGTCCTTTCAATTGGTATCAGAGCTAGGTCTCTCTTTATTAGGCTTTACCGCCTAGAGAGTATCGATGTCGACCAGTGATTTAGTACACAATGATACCTTTGATTTAGATGGCACAAATTATAACTTACGGAGAATTCACATGCTTTGCCGCTTTCGGGCCATGGGTCAAAATGCTTTGCGAATTGTTCTTGTAGGTATTTCTATTCCAAAGGGTGGTCCATCTCCATCTATCGAGGATATGCTTCTTGATTGTGAGGTTTCTCTTGCCATTCATCAAACTATAACATTTGAAGTGTTTAAGTCAATCTCAACCTGTAAGTCAGCTCATGAGGCTTGGATTAAACTTGAAGAAATATATGGTGGGTCCAATCTTGATGAAGATAATAATCTTTGGGAGGAGTTAATGGAGGAGCTCTCCACATTTTTATATCATGAAGAGCTTTCTATTACTTGCACCTTCGATTACTTAGACACTTCCACATCTTCCACTTCACCAACATGTGGTGTGCCACAAGGTAATGACATGGTGAGTGAAGAAATATTTTTTGATGATATGTTTTCTCTCCCGTGTTGCCATGATCGAAATGCTTTGGTTTCCTCTAGTTGTTCTATGACTAACCATGTAGAGGAAATCAAGAAAGATGAGGCACGCTTGATTGATGAAGATCTCTCTTCTCCAAAAGAATCATCATCAACCCCTTTGGTTCACATGTCCCTCATGGCAAGAGATAATGACGAGGTAGCATCTTATCTTAGTGATAATGATGATAGTTGTAATGAGGATGATGATGATGACTTGACTCAAAATATCTATGAGATTGGGAAAACGCTCCATAGAGCTAAAATAACACTTAGAAAAGGTTCCAAGATGTTCTTGCTTGCTTTGAAAAACGTAATGGTTTATTTCTTAACGAGCAAGCTAAAAGTGAACAACTTGAACATGAACTTGCTAAGGCTCATGAAATTCTTAGTGGCTTGAGGTCTTCGAAAGAAGAGATTAAAGTTACTCATTGTAAACTTAAAGAGGATTTTGAGCTCCTTCTCCTTGAACACAATAGTGTCAAGGGAGAGCTTAAAGATCTCTCTAAGTCTCATGAGGAGCTTCAATCAACTCATGAGAAGTCTCTAATTGCTACTTGCTCCTCTCATATTGATAATGATGTTTGTGCTATTAACTCAGTTTCATGTGAAGCATCAATTTTTAAGGAGAATGTTGAGCTATGTGCTCAACTTGCTTTGCTAACAAGCAATTATGGAAAATTGGAAGAAAGTCATGAAAAGCTCTAAGGCACTCATGAGGATCTTTTAATCTCTTATAGTAGGCTAAAGTTAGCTCATGAGGCTATGGTCACCGAGGTAAAATCTTGTGAGTCTCATGTGAACATTAGCACATCTACTCTAAATGCTTTACTGCCATGTGCTAATCCTTGCAATTCATCCACCTCTCATATTATTACCACTCATGATGACTTGCTCACCTTGTCTTGTTGCTGTAATCATGAATTTTATACTTCCACTAGCCCTCTTGTTTCTATTGTTGAAACTAACCATATAGTGGAAATTAATGATCTCAAGGCCCAAGTCACTAGTTTGAAGAAAGACTTGGAAAAATGTGGTAATGTGATCTTGTGTGTCCAAAAGGAACCACAAGACAAAAGTGGACATGACTTCATCTCCAATAAGAAGTCCAATGACATGATGAAGAAACAAGATCAAGTCAAGAATTTGGCCAACATTACTTGCTTCAAGTGCAAGAAAGTTGGTCACCATGTGAGATCTTGTCCACTAAAGAAGAAGGCTTCAAGTGTGAAGCAACAAGGGAAGTGGCCTCATGTTCAATCTCGAGATGAAGAAAGGCCTCTACGCATGATTAACGGAGATAATGCTCCCCAAGTTGAGAAAGTAAAGAAAAAGATAAGGGGGAGTACATGCTGCAATATTTGCTGTAAGAAGGGACACATAGCCTCGTCATGTCCCAATGGTAACATCTCTAAGCCTCCAATTATCAATGATAATTATTCACTTAGGAAGGACAATGTTGGCAATTTGTTTGCCAAGTATGTTGGTGCCCAAAGGGGTTTGGAAGTGGATATGACCATTTGGGTTGCCAAGCCTATTGTGACTAACTTCTTAGGACCCAATTTAGTTGGGTACCATCAAGCTCAAATTTGATCAATGGGTGTGTGGAGCGCATTGGATACTTGGCTGGTTCATGAAGAAAAATGATTCTCAACATTTATTATGGTCCAAGCCAAGTCAAGTGGATTATCATCATATTTGTCAGTCAAATGCTCCTCGAGGTGGTAACTTGTACTTATATATTCTATATTGAAAGTTACTAGTCCATTGCATGTTTAGGTTTTGTACCTAGCATGTTCTTGCATATGTTGTGCCTCCTAGTATGCTTGATTTGGGTTATCTAGCATGCGTAGGTCGTAATGGACTTCATATATTTGTGTGTGTGTGTATGTCTGTGTGTGTGTGTGTGTTTTTGAGCCTTTATTGCTACATTAGTTGAATATTCTTTGGCTCTTTTGAGATATTTATGGAACATCACATTATGGGGGAGTGCTATGTTTCACGCATATCACAAACCTTAAATGTGTATATATGTGGGATACCACCTAGTATGATTAGTGCAATACTATCTAGTTACTATGTGGTATGTAAAGCTCATTTGAAACTCAAAATCTCATTCATTAATTATCCTTAGTTGGATTTCATTTGCCTCTTGTGTACAATACATGGATTATCACATTATGGGGGAGTGATATGCCTTGTGCATACTGCAATCCTTGCATATGTGAATAATTAAGAAATACCACTTAGAATTTATATTTGAGGTTATGTTATATCTCTATGGCATGCAATGCCTTGTTTACGTATGTCATTCTTGTGTGGTTTTTCCAATGGTTATCTTAAAAACCATATTTGGAAAATTGTTTGATTAAAGCTATTCCAGTTGTTGCTTTGCATGATGATCTATCTAATTTGAATGTTAATAATTTTCTATCCAAGCATTGTGTTTATTTCTAAACTCTCATGTTATGCTTGCGTTAGTATAGATGATCATGTACTTATTTGATTTCTACACCTAATGATAACTCGAAATACCTTTTTCTTTGAGTTCATCTTATTGATTTGTATGGGATTATGCGAGTTTTTTATCTCATTGTTTATAGTGTCATGTATCTACTTCAGTGAGATATTCCTATGAGTATGTGTGCAATGCATATCTTATATGCTCATTGGTTTTCCTTGGTTCATATGTTGAGCTTTGTGTGCTATCATATGTTGATTTATCACTTTGATTCATTTTGGACAACATGAATGACGAGTGATGTTAATGGAAGTATTAACGGTTTTTTGTTCATTTCTCCAATTTGTATCTCCCTGGATTTTGGTAGGCTTGTGCATGCATATTTACTATGTGTAAATTTGCATGCCCTTTTTGCTTTACTTGATCCAATATATATATGGTAATTCCATCAAATTCTTAATAGCTAAGATGTGCATGAAATTCAAATTCATATCGATATGCACATACTTAACTGGTTTTACCCTATGTGTTGTAGTTATGCTAACTACTTTGGACCCAATAAGTTTAGGGACCATATTGTACTTAAAATGTTTTAGGTACATTTGAAAAGCATTGGGTGCTTGGCTTATTCATTAAGATGGTGGCACTATGAGGAAATTAGAGCCAAGCTTGGACATTTTATTGATCTGCAACTTCATACCAATGCTATCTCGGTAGCAAGTATTTACTTCATGCATATATATAGAAATGGGGGTCAACCTTGTGTAGGTTGCATTATGGCATGAATTTCTTGACTCGTTCCTCTGATACTTGTTTCCTTTCTCAAAGCATCCCAACAATGATCTCTTGTTGCTAGTTGTGATGTCATTGATGGTTGTGTGTTTGGAGTTCATTAATATACAATAAGATTATATTAAGCCATGTGCTATGCTTTCAAGCAAACATCTCATTAGTATATTTTATGACTCGTGTTTGGATATCTTATTCTTTCCTTTAGTAACTATTTCATGTGTACATCCTTCTTTGTGGATATCATCTACCTAGAATCTTATACACATGAGAGAAGTTCCATCTCTAATTCTTTCATGTCTATCGTTTCATTTTCTTTTTATATCTTTGGTGTCTCCATGGAAGCATCTGTTGTATGAGTGCGTGTCTTACCTCTTTGCATCTTAGTGCACTCATGTTTGGTGAGGACTGTTGTCCTCGTGCTTGTCTTGACAAGCCTATTATTTCCTATCTTCATCATGGGTTGTCACAAGCTTTGATTTTCAAATTTGCATATTAGTGAGCTTGTGAACCCATTTGCTTGGTGTGTGTGACCTGCTTAACCTTGTGTGTATGAGAAGGACATGTCTTGCACCTTGCATCTCATTTACTCTAGACTATGTTGATGCTTCATTCTCATCCTTATATTAGTCTTCTCAAGTTCTTTGACGTGGCTCACACACATCGTTTTGCTTGTGCCTATTATTAGGTTGCCTCATTTACATGTTGTTCAACCATATGTTTCTTGCAAATGCTAGGCTTCTTTTCTTATCTATGCTTGGTTGCAATTGTTTTATTTTCCTATTGATTTTGGGGGAGTGATGATCCTATTTTGTGCACTTGTATCCAAATACAAAAAATTCTAAATAGTGTACAAATCATGGGGAGCTTCTCTATTTTCCTTAGAACACTCATTTGCCGAAATCATGATATTCTTTTATCCTTTTGGCTCGTTGGATCTTTTGATTGCTTGCTTCACTTTGTGTTATGCAAATAAGATCAATTTGTACCATGTGCTTTGTGCCATGCCTTGCCTTGCTATTATGACTAGGCTCAAGTTGTATAATAGTGGATTCACTTGTGGATATCATGTTCTTATCAATTACAACCTTTTTGTGTATGCGAGTTTCTTTGTGGATGCATATCATGCTGACAATTGGCCACTTAGAACCTTTTATACACAAGAAAGTTCATATCATTCTGTGGTATCATTTATTCCTTGTCAGCCACTTGGTTTGGTTCATTTTGACTCTTTGGTGGTTTCGGTAGGAGGTTGAAAGTGAGTGCTTTTATACATTGCATAATCCATGCGCACTCATGTGTTTTGAATGTATTTTGGACCCATACTTGACATGATGGTCACATTGGATATTCCTACTATATATTGTCCAAAATATGTTCTTTGGATCTTTTGAATGTTTTCCTCCCATGTCTAATCTTAATTTCATATCATAGTATCTTGTTGCATTCTAGATCCTAAATATGGTTTGAGCTCCTCAAATTTTTCATCATTGAATATGTGCATTTGATTTCACTCACATTTTTGTGATATGCACACACTAAGGAGGAACTCATACTATATTGATCTTCTAGATTTTTTCGTCCATTTTAGCATTTGTTGCCAATGGGGGAGAAGTTTAGAGGGTTTAAGATAAGTATTTTTGAAGTTCTTGTGTTCATTCATGCATGTCTACCCTAGTTATATGTGCTTGTTGCATGAATGAGTATATAGAGAAAGCTTCACCAAGTTTATATCAACCAATATATGCATATGAAATTCGAAGTTCATTCACACATGCATATATTGTGGGGGAGCTTGCTCTATATATTGTGGTCTATTAAAAATGAAATGCTTGTGTAGTTTTTTTATGTTAGTACAACTGGTTTTGATAACATCAAGTTTCTTTGTGATACTTGATGCTATCAAAATCAACCCAAGTATACAGTTTATCCTTGGATAAATTGCATGCTTGTTTAAAATTCATTATACAAACCCTCTTGTTGAGATTGTCATCAATTACCAAAATGGGGGAGATTGAAAGTACATATAGTCCCCATGTGTGGTTTTGGTAATTAAATGACAATCCTAATGGACTAATGTTTGCGTTGAGATATACATTTGAAGGAAATTCCATTTGCAATGCATGAAGAATATTGGACGAATTGATGGATGAAATCCATCAACATCAATATATGCATTGAGAGTTCATAATGTATGACAATTCCTATAAAGAAACAATGACATCAAGTTATATAGGAAGGTTTGTTCCATGGGTGATGCAAGAAGGAGATTGAATGGATTCCGGATGAATGCCATATACATATAGTTGTTCATCAAGATTAACCATGGAGCAAAGATAAATGTTGACCAATATGAAGATTGAAGATTGAATGCAAAGATGGTCAACACACAAGCGCAAATCATGTGCGACATGAGGTCTTGTGATATGGTTAGAATTTGTCAATTGTGCTTTGCGTACTAACCCATTCTAAGTGTTTTCTATGTCTGTGTGGGCTAGGTGATTTTCATGGACTTACATGAAGAAAAATATTTCAAGTGCCCATGAGAGAATGACATCAAGTGATGATGATCATGGTTTACAAGGGCAAGTTCAAGATAGGCAGTCTGGAGAATTACATGCTTGAAGCTTGCAGATGATCATGTGATGGACACGTGAAGATGAATACAAAGCAAAGCTTCCCACATTGTGTACGGGGGAGCTACTTGAAGACTTCACCAATGTCTTGCCTTCAACTTGGGCCAAGAAGAAAACTCAACATCAAGCTCAAGTGAAAGGCTCCAGTCAATGGTATTAGTTCCTTTGACGTTAGTGTTGTGGAATGATGACCACCAAAGAAACACATACACTCAGGAATTGTTTCTCGAAAGCTATGTAGTATAGCTCTTTTATGATTCTTGATTTATAGGGATCCCGCACTATAAAGAGGGGATCAAAGGGTTTCGTGATGGATTTTCTCAAGTCAACATCTTCTCTACACAATTCCAAGCCTATCCTATATACCAAACAAAATCCAAAGCCAAATAGGTTTCCCAAATATATGATAACACGTTTGAATATTTTTCATCCTCAATTTTAGTTGATCTTCTATGGTTCTCTATGAGAGGACCTGGGGTTTTGCATAGCTTCAAAACGAGCCCAAGATCATCAAAATCGGAGTTCGTATGAAAAAGTTATGCATGTTTTACTTTTGATATACTGGTTGTTTTCTACGGGGACGGAAGTTCCGGGCAGCTCGGAATTTCCGGGCAAGTTCCGGGTTAACCAGAGAGTTTGCATATATCTGGTCCAAAGGGAGCCCGGAAGTTCCGGGCCTCCCGGAAGTTCCGGGGGCCAGAAGTTCCGTTCAGATTCCGGGCCATGTTCCGGGCTAACCAGAAAGTTTGCACATATGTGTCCAATAGGGGGCCCGGAAGTTTCGGGCTTGCCTAGAAGTTCCGGGCTGCATTTTTTTCTATGCGTAATGGGAAGATTTGGTGAGGCACTATATAAAGCACCCTTCTTCCCTATCGAGGGAGAGTTTTTGGATCTGAGATTTCCCCATTCTTTTGAGCTCTATCCTCCTCCCCCAAGCCTCAAAACTCCAATCCATTTTGGGGGAAAATATCCCATGGATCTAGGGTTCATTTATTGACCTCCTCCAGTGTTCCTCTCCTCTCCCATCCCTCCATAGAATTAGTTGCTTTTGGTGGGATTTGTGAGAGAGGGATTTGTGAGAGTTCTTGAGAGAGATTTCATCCCAGCATACACTCATTGCTCCTCTCTCTTTCGACCAAAGCAATTTCTGATTTGAGCAAGACTTGAGCATTTCCCCCTTGCTCTTGTTGCTCTTGAAGGTTGGAGACTCCTAGGCGATAGGAGTGCTCTGGTGAGGAATCAACTTGTGATTTGTCCCCCGGAAAGTTTGTGAAGGTTTGGAGGCCGCCTCAAGGTCCACCACTAGTGGCTGGGAATCGCCTTTGTGGTGATATCTCAAGGAGAATAGGGTGAGCCTTTGTGGCGTTGGTGTGCCTTCGTGGTAACATCCACCTCTCCAAACGGTGACTAGCTTCCCTCCAAGGAAGTGAACATCAGGATACATCCTCGTCTCTGTGGCTTTGGTTATCCCTAACCCTATCTCCTTACTTGTGGTTTACTTTGGTGTATTGACCTTGCATTCACTATTATTGTTGTCCTCATTATATTGTGTTGGCTATTTGCTTGAAGAGATTATTTAGGCCTACACTTTATATCCTGCAATGCATACTTGCTACTATTGATATATCTTGTGTTTAGTGTGAATTGCTAACTTCTCTCATACACTTACATATCTTGTGATATTGCTCAAGTAAGTTTGTGTAACTTACTTGTTTTTTTAGTTTCCTGGTTTTGCTCACCTCATTTATATTAAGTTATTCGTGCACTTAGTTGAGCCTAGTATATTTAGGATTTGTGCTTGAAAAGTATCCTCTTAGTTTATTTCCGCATAAGGATAAAGCCAAATCCGTAGGAGTTTTTAAAACACCTATTCACCCCCCTCTAGGTGACATCGTGGTCTTTTCATCAACACACCACAAGTTCTACCTAGGCTCATCAGAGAGGCCAGCACGCCGGTCTACATCGTAAGCGCGCAGGGGTCTTGGGCCCATCTCCCTTTGAACTCTTGCATGTTGCATACGCGTCCGGTGAGCAGACCTAGCTACCTCCTTAAATAAGGTAGGTGCTTACGCAGTCCAACCCGGCATGTGCCGCTCCATCGTTGATGTCCGTTGATCTTTCGGCTGACACATATGATGCAGAGTGCCCATACTTATTCCCATGTGGTGGTCAATGCAAAAAGGCTAGAGGCCTACTCGGATCAAATATCCAAACCGTTAGTGTCTTGGTAGTGCGCGGTAACAATCAATGATCCACGATATGTGGTCTCGTCGCCCCGTCTCATGAGCTTACGGCAAGGGCTAAGAATGCCCGGCCACGCCTCATGGAAAACTTGCGGGTATCCTCTAGATCAACCTGACTTCACATCACTCACGGGTACCCATCAGGGCTGACCCGATGTCATCATGCTGCTGTGGTAAGTCAAAGTAACCATGTGTCCGAAACAGCAAGGGGAAATCCGAGGAATCACCCTCAATGGATTCCCACTCGATGTAACCGTCAAGGTGGACTTGGAGGAATCACCCTTGATGATCCACACTTGAGGGGTTGCACGACAGAGTCGTTATCGGGTGTGGTGAAGGAGGGATCACCCTCGATGACCATGACTGAATAGCTACACTACAAGGTTAACATTAGAAGTGCCAACGAGGTATCACCCTCGGCACTCGATAATAACTCTGCAGAGTCATACAACTAAGGGGGTGATGTGCGGTGTCTGGGGCCTGGACAATGTTGATCGAGTCATCGAACATAAAGCGGGCATGTAGGACAAGGTGGGGGTCCTGATGGATCTCTAACCAACCTATACTAAGCAGTTAGAATAAGCAGGTAAGGTATGAAAGCAGGTAACAAAAATAGGCTATGCATCAAAGTAGGATCATACAAAAAGCAGTAGCATTTCTAATGCAAGCATAAGAGAGAAGGGAATGGGCGATATCAAAATGATCAATAGGGGTCTTTCTTGCCAGTAAGCTCTGCTGCAAAGGAGGAAGGGTCTCCGGGTCTACCGGAGAGAAGAGGGGGAAGAAACAGTAAATATAAGCAAGCAGATGCATCACTAAGCATGGCATGACGATAAGAGGTGCTAGGGGTGTTCTAACGCGGTACTTCACGTTGTAGACGGAGAGGGAAAACATCCGGGTTGTTTTCCCGGTGTTTGGCATTTTTGGTCAGATGAAAGAGGGGTAAATGTTCCACGTTTGCATTGTTAGAGGCATGGGAAAGATGAACGGACCGCGTATTCTGATTTGTTGGATTTTTCTGAGCAATTTTCATATATAAAAAAATTTCATCGGAGTTACGGATTATTTCATATGATTTTTCAAAGATTTAAATATCCTTAGAAATTAATAGATTTAAACTAATTCAGAAAAAGGGTTTACTGTATCAGCATGACATCAGCATGAGGTCGCCGGTCAACCTAGCTAACTCAGGTCAAACCTGATAGCTCGGTCCCACATGTCATACACAGTGGGTTAACCAGAGAGTTAAATTCAACTAATTAGGTTAATTAGCAGGTGGGCCCCATCTGTTAGTGACTAAACTAATTGGCAGAATAGTTTAAATCAAATTAGTTTAATTAAACGTGGGCGGTCCACATGTGAGCGACTAGGGGTTGCCCAGTCAGCACCATTGACTGGTCAAACCAGTCAACGGGGGTCAGCGGGTCCACTAGGGGCCACCAGTTAATGAGTGCGGGGTGGCCCTGGCTGGCCACATCGGCAGGGTGCCGAAAAAAGCTTCGGCGACCTCTCCTACGCCGGCACAACGCCGGAGGCAGCCGGGATTCGCCTACAGGGGCAAAACGGGCGCGGGTGGGCGCGTTCGAACGGGGGGAGCCCGCCGCGTCGCTTGGGGGCACTGGGCAATCTCCGTGGCGGACGCCTGCGTTCGGGCCTCAATGGGGTTGGTGCTAGGGGGCACGGGAGGGGGCGTGCGTGTGTGTGTTGTGCTCCTAGGAGCACCAGGAGCAGAACGGTGGGCTCGGTCGCAGCATGCGACAGCAGTGGCCACTATGACGACGGAGCGAGGCAGCGATGAGCTACGGCTATGGCGGCATGGTTAGCTATGGGGCGCAAGCGAGCTAACGGCGATGAGGAGGAGGAGCGCATGCTCATCAAGGAGGCACAAGGAGGCCCATTGATGGCTTAGTAGCAGCAAAAGGCGGCGAATCGTCAATGGCGAGCTCCGGGCACCGAGGAAAAAGATGAAGTCGATGGCGATGATGCAGAGGCTCTCGGCTTGGGTTTGTGGCCAAATACGGCGTAGCGGAGGACGGCGTATCTCGGGGACGTGGTGGCTGGACGCGGGGAGCCATGTGGCTATGCGGATGACGGTGGCACAGCCATGGCAGCGCTCGGGTAAGGTGGGAGAGAGCAAGGGGAGAGGGGAGAGTGAGGGGGCGAGCAGCCGGATCTGGGTGGGGTAGCTAGGGTTCATGGGGGAGAGGGGTGGTCTTATCCCCTCAGGTGTCGCCAGCAGAGGAGGCTCGGTGGCGACGCGCGCGTGCGCCCTCTCGGTAGGTGAGCTGTGAAGAAGACGACTGAGTGGGAAGTGGGCTGGGTTAGGCCGGCCTGTTGGGCTAAGGTCCAATGGGGCAGGGGAGGCTTTCCTTTCCTTTTAATTTTTCCTGTTTTTCTTTTACAGAGAGGATTTTGTAATATTTTGGCGCCGAAATGATTTTTGTAAAATATGGGAATTCTCCACATAAATACAATGTAATGTTTGGCACTGCCACAAAAAGTTTGGAAGAAGTTTGAATTAGTTCGAATTTGCATAAAATGGAAAAGTAATTAATTTGCTGATTTGGCAATGTTTTATATTGCTATAGTCCATCTTAGCTTGGAGGTGATGTTGCTTTCCTTAACAATCATTTGTTATGGAATTTTTACTAAATTGTGAACTATTTTGCAGCAACTTTTGTGCAACTTCAAAATTCACTTGCAAATTGAATTTGATTTCAAAGTGGAAATTCAAATGAAATTTGAATCAAATTTGATCAAGTCCTGTTTAGCAAAATGATTTGCTTAATCACAGAGGGTTATTGTAGCATGACACTAGGGGTGTTACAAAGATCACTGCGACGATGGTTCCCCCAACGGCACTCCAGTGCCACCGAGAGAGAGGGGGAGAGAGTCTCCCCCTTGTGCTTCCTCCTCCATGGCCTCCCATTAGAAGGGGAGAGGTTCTCCCTCTAGTCCTTCGCCTCCATGGTGATGATGGCCCCCTCCGGCTTCCTGCTCCATGGCCTCCAGTGATGATGGCCCCCTCCAGCAGGGTGTCGGAGAGGGCCTAGATAGATGTTTCATGGCTACAGAGGCTTGCGGCAGCAGAACTTCCGATCTAGGGTTCTTTTCGGAGGTTTGGGTATTAATAAGAATTTTTGGCGTCGGTCTCACATCGAGGAGGTGCTCGAGGGGCCCACAAGCCTGAAGCACCCTCCATGGGGGGTAGGGCGCTCCTAGAGGGCTTGTGGCCTCCTTATCCACTTCTTGACCCGGATCTTGTGCTTCGAGGGTCTCTTTTGGTCCATTAAAATCACCGTAAATTTTCAGCCCATTCCAAGAACTTTTATTTCTGCAAAAAAATGACACCACGGTAATTCTACTGAAAACAGTGTCAGTCCGGGTTAGTTCTAATCAAATCATACCAAAACCATATAAAACTATTGTAAACATGGCATGAATACTTCATAAATTATAGATACGTTGGAGATGTATCAACATCCCCAAGCTTAATTCCTACTCGTCCGCGAGTAGGTAAATGAGAAAATAAATAATTTATGAAGTGTGAATGCTAGCATAGTGCATAAATTTGATCAATGATAGTTCCAAAGACTTTTTAGCATCATTATATATCATAAACAATAGCTCATCTCATAAAATTTATCATGATCAAGTAACAAGCTATCCACGTGTTAAAGAATAGACCGTAAAGTTTCTTGAAAACTAACAAACTATGCTTTTAGTCACCAAACAATTGTAATTCTTCTTATTTTTAGGAAGGGTCTATGTAAGAGCTTTGATTTAGCAAATTCCACATACTCAAGTATCATATAGTCTGCCATGATAGCTAACACTCAAAGCATATTTTTAGAACAAATAGCATCCGCCGAACACAGAGAAAGATAGGGGCTTAATGTTTTTCCTCCCAACTTATTTATCATATATATAATTGTCAACAATAATAATTCATGATCAAATATATCTAAATGGCCATATATTCTCAAATCTTTCCCCACCACATGATGTTTGCCAACTAAAGAATAATTGAGGTTGAACTAAGAAGGAATACTATTGACTCTTGCATAAAAGTAAATACATGAAAGTAAAAGACAGTCCTTCGCAGAGGGAAGCAGAGGTTGTCATGCACTTTTTATTTTTGGATGTGCATACCCTTATTAATACAAAGGAACGCCATGTTGTATTTCCCTTTGTGATATCAACCTTTATTACGCGGTCCGTCGCTTTTATTTGTTTACCATCACAAGTTCGTACAATGCTTATTTTCCCTTACAATAAAAGATCATACATATTTAGGAGAAATTTTTATTGCTTTTTGCACCGATCACAACTTACTTGAAGGATCTTATTAAATCCATAGGTAGATATGGTAGACACCCATGGCAAGAAATTGGGTTTAAGGGTTTTGGATGCACAAGTAGTATCTCTACTTACTACAAATTTTTTGGCTAGCAAAAGATCCTAAGCAAGCACCACATGTTGGATGATCCATAACAATATAACTTCTATACAAATATACCCAAACATAACTCATTACGTTGTCTTCCTTGTCCAACTTTAACTAATTTGCTCAAGTTTGAAAATAATTAATGGGTCTCACAATCATAGAAGATGTCTAAGATAGTATATTTATATGTGAAATCTCTCTTCCTTCAATATTCTTTCATGAATTGTTCAAGTGACCAATGCGGTGTTTGCTAACTTTCAATAAATTTTACTACATATACTTCTTATATGTGAAATCACTACTCCCCATGGAATAAGCATATAAAACAAATATAATTTCAGATTTATGATATTCAATTCATTCAACCATTTACTCATAATATATAAGTGAAGCACGAGAGCAAATGAAAAAATACTCCAAAAAGGTATAAGTGAAGATCAATGAGAAGTCAAGTAGTTAAATAGCCATGT
Source organism: Triticum urartu (assembly GCF_003073215.2). Lineage (NCBI taxonomy): Eukaryota > Viridiplantae > Streptophyta > Magnoliopsida > Poales > Poaceae > Triticum > Triticum urartu. The sequence goes on along the minus strand of NC_053028.1, from coordinate 373,635,730 downwards.
GAGGACTCTCTCTCATTCAAGATTTTAGATCTAGTGATTTTATTCAAAACAGCTAGTAAAATTAAAATACGCTCCAAGCAAAACACATATCATGTGACGAATAAAAATATAGCTCCGAGTAAGGTATATTGATAGTTTTTGAAGATGAAAGAGGGGATGCCTTCTGGGGCATCCCCAAGCTTAGGCGCTTGAGTCTTCCTTGAATATTACCTTGGCGTTCCTTGGGCTTCCCCAAGGTTAGGATCTTTCCACTCCTTATTCTCCTCATATCGATATCTCACCCAAAACTTGAAAACTTCAATCACACAAAACTTAACGGAACTTCGTGAGATGGGTTAGTATGATAAAGACAAATCATTCACTTTGGTACTATCAAGATAAGATTCATAATTGTTCGAACACAATGCCTATTGTACCATATCATTTCTACAATTTATATTGAGCAATATAAGAAATAGAAACTAGAAAATAAGCAAACTATGCATTGAAAATGGAATCTGTCAAAAATAGAACAGTTTGTGATGATCTAAACAATAACCCTACTTCTTTTACTTGAAAAATTCTGAACAATTAGGAAAACCTAGGAAATTTGTTTATCAATCTTGTTTAATAAATTCAGATCAAAAGCACACTTCTGTGATTTTTTAAAATTCTAGCAATGAGCGCATTTTTTTTGTTTTTCAACAAGATCAAATCAACTACCACCATGGATCATCCCAAAGGTATTACTTGGCACTTTATTCAAACAAAAGCTATAAAACATGATTACTACAGTATCATAGTCCTGAGAACACACAAAAACAGTAGGGGTAAATATTCCGTTGTCTCCCAACAAGCGCTTTTATTGAATGCATTTTTAGCTAGGTATGATATTTTAATGATAATCTCCCAAGCCCAATTTTGATGATAATTTTATTCACACTCTAAAATATATAAGTGAAGTTCATAGAGCAATCTACATTTAATATAGATTGACCAATATTAAAGCTCAAAATATATAAGTGAAGCACATGAAGCATTCTATAAAGCCATAATCAAAAGATTTAAGTGAAGCACAAAGAGCATTCTATAAAGCCATACTCAAAAGATTTAACTAAAGCACATCAAGCATTCTATAAATAAATGAAGGGCTATCTCATACTATCATGGTACATAAAGGAAAAGAGAAGAAAAATAAACACAAAAGACGCATATCATGTGAACAAAACAAAAAACGAGGTATACCGATAATTGTTGAAGAAGAAAGATGGGATGCCAACCGGGGCATCCCCAAGCGTAGATGCTTGAGTATCCTTGAAATATTTACTTGGGTTTCCTTGGGAATCCCCAAGCTTGAACTCTTGCCTCTCCTTATTCTTCTCATATCGATAAGTCCTCGATCTTCGAACACTTCATCCACACAAAACTTAACAAAAAACCTTGTGAGATCCATTAGTATAATATAGCAAATCACTACTTTTAGGTACTGTTGTAAACTCATTCCACTTTTGTATTAGCATTATATCTACTGTATTCCAACTTCAGCATGGTTCATACCCCCCCATACAACCCATAGATTCATTAAAATAAGCGAACAACACATAGAAAACAGAATCTGTCAACACATGGTATACTTATGAACCTCCAAAAAGTCCGAAAAATTAGGAAAAAATAAACAATTTGTATAGCAACACTATGTAAAAAAATTATAAACTTTGACGTTCCAATAAAAGTGTAAATTCACGCACTACAGCCAAAGTTTCTGTTTTTGCACCAAACATAGCAAACAAGCAATCTAATCATCCTAAAGCCAAAACTTGGCACATTATTTTTATAATACAATGGATATATACAAGTGGATAATTATTTTTGAGAAACTTCCATGAAAAATTCTACATTGTTTCCATGAGCATGGACACAAGTGTTCAAGGTCGACCCCCACTTCTCCTATGCATAACCTTCCAATCACTTCTCTTTCTGAAAACGTTTTTAGGCATAAGAGGCAAGTAATTTTTTTGTATGTTGCATTCTTTTAAAAAAATGTTCGTTTCACCCACAACTAAAGAAACCAAAACAAAAGGTAAACAAAATCTACTTAATGAAGAAAGCAAACAAGCACACACGAGAATATCAACCCCACGTTATTGCTCCCCGGCAACGGCCCCAGAAAAGAGCTTGATAATCCCCAAGTGCAAGGAATCATCGTAGCAATTTCCAAAGATGGAAGTGATAAGTCTGGAGTGTTGAACCCACAAGGAGCTAAAGGTAAGATCAATATTCTCTCTAGTCCTATCTGCCACCGATACAACTCTACGTACACCCAGTGTTTGCTTTCATCTAGAAACGAGAAATAAAACTATGTTGTGGGTATGAAGAGGATAGCTTTGCATGATATCGGAGAAATAAAATATATAAATAGGTGTTGTTATCATAAAGTTAGAATATATTACTATATACTATAAATAGCAAGTGTGGAATAATGATGGATCAGTGTGCGGAATTATCCTAGGCAATTGTTAACAAGATCGGTAATCATTATTGCAATTTTATATGAGTGAGAGGCATAAGCTAACATACTTTCTCTACTTGGATCATATGCACTTATGATTGGAACTCTAGCAAGCATCCGCAACTGCAAAAGATAATTAAGGTAAAACCCAACCATACCATTAAAGTATCAAGTCCCCTTTATCCCATACGCAACAACCCCCTTACTCAGGTTTAAGATTTTGTCACTCTAGAAACCCACTATAAGCGAATATGAACGTATAGCAACACCCTACAGAGGGAATCCTTCACGTGTGCATGACACAGAAGGCACCATAGGGAAGCACCAAAATAAAACATACAACTTAAACCAGGTCATCAATCAACCCAAAAGACAAAAGAAATCTACTCAAAACATCATAGGATGGCAACACGTCATTGGATCATAATATGTGGCATAAAGCACCATGATCAAGTAGGGGATTACAGCAAGGTGCAGGAGAGTGCACCACTAAAAAGAGATGAGGACGGTGATGAAGATGGTGATGTTGTTGAAGACGATCACCACGGCGATGGTTCCCCCAGCGGCACTCCGGTGCCACCGAGAGAGAGGGGGGAGAGTCTCCCCCTTGTGATTCCTCCTCCATAGCCCGCCCCCTAGATGGGGAGAGGTTCTCCCTCTGGTACATGGCCTCCATGGTGATGATGGCCCCCTCCGGCTTCCTCCTCCAAGGCCTCCGATGATGATGGTCCCTCCGGCAGGGTGCCGGAGAGGGCCTAGATAGATTTTTCATGGCTACATAGGCTTGCGGTAGCGGAACATCGGATCTAGGTTTCTTTTCGAAGGTTTGGGTATTTATAAGAATTTTTGGCGTCGGTCTCACGCCAAGGAGGTGCCCGAGGGGCTCACAAGCCCGGAACACCCTCCCTATGGGGTAGGGCGCGCCTAGAGGGCTTGTGGGCTCCTCTTCCAGTTCCTGGCCCAGCTCTTGTGCTTCGGGGGTCTTTTTTGGTCCATAAAATGTCACCGTAAATTTTCAGCCCATTCCGAGAACTTCCATTTCTGCACAAAAAACGACACCACGGTAGTTCTGCTGAAAACAACGTCAGTCCGGGTTAGTTCTAATCGAATCATACCAAAAACATATAATTTTTTTGTAAAAATGGCATGAATACTTCATAAATTATAGATAAGTTGGAGACATATTAGGCCGCACGCAAGCAAGTGCCTCCTTATTACGCGGAAAAATGATTGCTCCCCCTGACTGCTGGGATCTACCTGCTATATCTTCACACGAAAGGAAGCGCCTCCTTCTTATGCAAAAAAACTATTCCTCCTAATGACACCTAGGACCCACCAAATTTGGAGGCTGACTTGTGGGTCTACTAAGTTAACACGTACGCAGAGCTTTCTCAACTTAGTCAACAAATGATTCTAGCCGCTATGCCCGTTGGATGTTAATCCAACGGCCGTGCTACTTCTTCAATCTCTGATCCTCTTGCTCCAGCCCCCCAAACCAGCGTCGGCGGGACCGCCTACTACTACCTCCCGTGGCCAGTTGTGCTGCCATGTAGGCCTCACTACCACGCGCTACTCCCACCACTGGCCAGGCCTTCCCTCTACTCACCCACACCTCCTCTGATTCTCCGGCGATGGTAGCCTCACACTGTAGCCGAAACAGTCAACCCTCATACTCCCCTCTGCATGGGCATCCACTGCCGCGTCTTCCCTAGCTCCATGTTGTTCCCTTCCTAGGCCCCAATGTCGTCCACCGCCTGGTGCTCTTGGCGCGGCATGATCAACGTGGTCAACGAATGACATCCATCGAAAGAGGATTACACATGGTGTTTGCTCCACTAACAGCTGGGACCCAGCAGCTATATCTTGTCATGCAAGGAAGTGCTTCCTTATCCTCCCTAACAGCTGGGACCCACCCCGGTCTAAGCGTGCGTAGCGTTGTCTATTTGGTCGTGAATGTGTACATACATACTAGTCGATCGGCTCACGACAATGATGAACCGTGGCCGAGTAAGTAGCGACACGTGTTATAGTAGAGCCCCCGACATAGTAGTTCAAGGAGTCGCGTCTAAATCATGTACACGTACGTACAACCACATGCAAATAAATACGGCCACGTACGTACATATGGGCGGGGTTTCGAACACGTACTCGCACATATTTACGGCCAGGGATCGTGTACATGGAGAGGCAACGGACGGCAGCAATGGCGTCCCAATAATCGGCAGCCAATGATAACCCACAGGTATAGGGGATTGTTTGTAGCCTTTTTTTAATAAATAAGACTGTCAAAACCAACAAGGAGATAAAGGTAGAACAAATATTCTCTTGAGTTCTATCGACCACCTATACAACTCTATGCACACTTTAACTTTTGCTTTACCTAGAACAAGTATGAAACTATTTTGCAAGAATAAAACTATGAGTACTTTGCAAGATAATAAAATTTAGTTGTTTAGTAAATAGCTTTTTGTCATGCAAGAAGGTTATTTGACCCTAGGTGATCGATAACTAGACCGCTGATCATTATTGTAATTTTATATGAGCGAGAGGCATGAGCTAAAATACTTTCCGTACTTGGATCATATGCACTTATGATTGGAACTCTAACAAGCATCCGCAACAACTAAAGATCATTAAGTTAAAACCCAACCATAGCATTAAGTATCAAGTCGTCTTTACTCCCATATGCAACAACCCCCTTACTCGGGCATAAGCTTCTATCACTCTAGGCACCCACCATAAGCGAGTCATGAAAGTATTGCAACATCCTACAGTGGGGATCATTCATGTTTGCACGACATGGAGGGCACCATAGGACATCATGAAAATAAAATATACAACTCAAACCAATCATGATCATCAATCAACCCATAGGACAAAACAGATCTACTCAAACATCATAGGATAACCACATATCATTGGATAATAATATATCATGTTGAGCACCATGTTTAAGTTGACAATTGCATCGGGAATAGAGAGGTTACACCGCTGCATAGAGGGGGAGAAAGCTGGTGTTGATGGTAGCAAGGTTGTTGATGTCGATCGCTGCCACGATCCTTGCCCCGGCGGCACTCCGACGCCACCGGGAGAGAGGGCGAGATCCCCCTCCTTCTTCTTCTTCCTTGGCCTCCCCTAGATGGGAGGAGGGTTCCCCCTCTGGTCCAGGGCCTCCATGGCGGCGGAGGGGGGGGACCCTTCGAGATTGGATCTCTCCCTCTGTTCCCTTTTATTTCGCATTTCTGTTTTCTGGCCCTTCACTGTTTCTTGAATTCCTGGAGATCCGTAACTCCGATTAGGCTGATTTTTTTACACGAATTTTCCATCTTTCTTGTGACGAAAGAAGGGCAACAACCGCCTTATGAGGTGGCCACTACCCACCACCACGCACCTGGGGGGCGTGCCCTGGTGTCTAGTGGAGGCTATGGGCCTCTGTTTGCATTGATTCCACCTTCCAAAAATCACATAGATTCCAAAATAATTCTCCATAAATTTTTATCGCGTTTGGACTTTGTTTGATATGGATATTCTGTGAAACAAAAAACAAGCAACAAATAGAAACTGACACTGGGCACTGCATCAATATGTTAGTCCAATAAATCATATAAATTGTTGGCAAAAGTATGTAAAAGTTGTATAATATTCGCATGGAACAATCAAAAATATAGATACGACGGAGACGTATCAGCAGCCCCAAGCTTTATTTCTGCTTGTCCTGGACTAGGTAAATGATAAAAAAGATATTTTTATGTGGAATGCTACCTAGCATAATTTTGATCATATATCTAATCATGGCATGAATATCTATATCTATCTATATCTATACTTCTATCTATATCTATATCTATATATAATCTATATCTATCTATCTATATCTATATCTATATCTATAATCTATAATCTATATCTATAATTCTACTAATTACAGACTCCCAAAAAATTATCACGTTAATCAGAATTTACGAGCCGTTTATCTGGTGGGGTTGAGTTATAACGCTGCAGATCTTCTGATATATTTTTTACTAATTAGATTTAGAGATTCCTTACTATCCTCCACATCAAACTGTCTCTCCTTTTTAATTATATCTCTCTCCTTTTTCCTAAAACAAAACAAAAGCAATCTCCTATCACACGGCATCCTCCCATCAGTTCGTGCTATGGCGGTGCAAGGTGGATATGCAAACCTGGGTCTACATCATGTGACAAGGAGATGCACCAACCTGATCGTGGCTACTGGAGTTCTCTCTCCTCTCTCTCCTTGGCGGCATGCGTGAGATCCAATACACTGCGTCAACGCCTTTGGTTAACATGGTGCCCTGATGGACGGGAGTAGCAGCGAATTTGGTCCATGGCCATCCATCCCCAACCAGCAGAAGGCAAAGTTTGTGGCCCATCCCCATGCACGATACAAACATGGATTGGAGCCGTTTAGGCATGCAGCTAGCTAGCCCACGTGGTGTGTGGTGCTTGCTAGATGCTTCCCTTGCACTTTGGGCCAATACTGAATCAGAGACGATGCTACATGATCTCAGGTAAGAACACTGGTACAGTTTGACTCGACTAATGCGGTTAGTTTTTGTTTGATTTGTAGCTGCTGCTGCCATAGATCGCTGATAGCCTGACTGCTTATTTGTCTGTAGTAATTTAGACAACTGTGACAGCCTGACCCCTTATTTGTCTATAGTAATTTAGGAAACTGTGTTTGTCTGAAGGATGAGTCTAGCATAGTCTGGCACAATGTGACGAATATTTACATATAGATCTCGGGAGATTCAGCATGATTGAAATCCAGTTTCTTGGTCTTCCTTGGCAATAAATTAGCGAGAACTTGCAGGAAAGGGTAATGACCATCCAGGGAGCATCGATGAAGGTTATTGCAGGTTATATCGACACACACGAGCGACAAGTCTGATAGGATAAAACTGTATGATTTGGAGCGGAGGAGGCTGAAGACGAGGATAGCTACTGGCTTCATATGAAGTTTAGATGTAATTTGTAGGGCCGGGCGAGTATGATCAGGAGCCATTGGATTGGCTAATCCGTCTTATCAAACGGGCTATCTTCATTTTTCTGATTTAGCATATGCATGTTTACTTAAACAATTCTTTCTATCATCCATCTCATGCATAAAACATGAATGCGTCCACAGTTTCGCAGCTAATCACGGATCTACTGATCTATGTTTGCTCACACAGAAACAAAATTGTTAAATGACTAGACTGGATCAGGGGCGGACCCAGAATTATTTTTGAGAGGGGGCAAATATATATGGCCATATTTATGAACCAACAAAGCAAGTAGCCATGTAAAATTTACGGAAATGTTAACGCCCACATGTGTGGGCGTTTGCATCTCGCCCACACGCGTGGATCCGCGTCCGTTCATGAGCGCACGAATCTTGGCATATTTCTAGTGCTACATAGGATTGGCCTGGTGTGTGGGCGTTCAGCCGGTCGCCCACACGGCCGTTTCACCATACAGGAGGGGCTGGTGTGTGGGCGTTCAGCAGTTCGCCCACACGCCACTTACACGCACACACAAGGGCTAGTGTGGGGGCATTTGGCATCTTGCCCACATGCCTTTTCTTCTCCCACACCCAAGCTGCTAGTTGCCATGTGTTTTTGCACTGCACATGGCAACTGCCCCTAGTGTGCTTTTATAAGCAGGTGGCAACTATTATTTTTTACCCGAGTTTGCCATGTGTTTTGCAGGGTACACGGCAACTGCTTAGTGTGCACGTAAGCAGATGGCAACTCTCTTTTACCGAGTTGCCATATGTTTTTGCATGGTACATGGCAGCTGTCTTAACGTGCATGTACATGGCAACTGCCCTAACGTGCACGTAAGCAGATGACAACTCTTCCTTTTTACATGGCAACTGCTCTAGTATGCTTGTGAGCACATGGCAACTCTCTCAACTGCCTAGTGTTAGTATGTGGCAACTCCTAAAGTTATGAAATCATGACAACTACATTAGATCAGACCATACATGACAACTGCAGTTGACCAACCATGGCAACTACAGTTGTCCGACATGGCAACCGTAGTTCAGCGACATGGCAACTGCAATTAAATGAACATGGACGAGGGTCTGGACCATGGCAACTGCGGGCGCGCAGTGACCGTCACGCGTGGCGTGCGGGACCAGAAGGTACGAGGCCTGACATACGGGCGTGTGGGCGTTATCAACTTCGCCCACACGCACGCGTGTGAGAGGGATCGGGAGGGAAAAAAAGATGCGTGTGGACGCTAATTGTTTTGCCCACACGTAGATGTGTGGGCTGTTCCTCTTATACACCACACAAAATGTGTGGGCGGACTCCCTAACCCCCACACGTGTGGCACTTATCGGCGTCCAAAATTTAAACATAGACATGTTCGTTTATTCTTCATGTGGTAACCAAATTCAATGAAAAGTGAAAGAAAACTAACCATTTGCAATAAGTTGACTTGAATCAATATGACAATAACTTGTTCTGAAGTTGCAAAAGAGCATTGACACATTGTTACAATCTAACCTATGACCCACAAGAGAAAAAGCAATATCAAATAATGAGAGAATAGCAACTTTGAAGAATACCAACATTAAAAAAATAGTGTTAGCATTCGTTTCATCCCACGAAGATCTTTCATGCATGAAAACGTTTGAATGTCACTTCATACTGTTTTTTGTTCAATAATTGTTTTTCTACAAAGCAGATAAGGCTATGGTTAATAAAATTGATTTTGCTATGTAGAGCATTTAAAAAAAACTCTCCATTAGCTTAGCTGCAACTTTAAGTGCTAAAAATGAAAATGTTAAATGAAATGTCAAGTCAACATACATCATAAATGAATATGGAGTGTGCTAGAAATTGGGAAGTAGTAAAAGATGATCTCAATCAAATTGGAGCTTTTCAGCCTGGATTGGCCATTGAGCGTATGTAGAAAGTAACAGACTAAATTAATGTTCACAGATAAAACTATTTGAACTGACATAATCACCCAAGTAAGTAAATATACATAGCTTGATGAGATCAACATGATTTCTAAGTTAGAAATTGCAAACAAACAGAAATTTGGAAAAGAAAAGAACCCTAAATAAACATACAGCTTATCTTGATATCAATTGGAATTAGGGAATTGTATAATTGAGGTCCCTGTTTGGTGATGTGGTTGTGCTGCCACTGCAGCGGCGGCTGCGAGGCCACGAGGCGGCGCGAGCCGCGGGGGACGGGGGCGCAGCAAACGGACGACTGAAGGACCCCATGAGCGGCGGAGTCGGGGAGTCCGTGATTCCGCCCCGTGCCAGGCTGCATGCCCGTGTAAACCTGAAATCTGGCCAGGATTGAGTAGGGTTTTTTTTTAAAAAAAGACCAGGATTGAGTAGGTAGGCAATGAGGACGTGACTAGGCTGCAGGTTGAAGCAATTCCTATTTGTTTAATGGGCTGTCTATTCTGAGTTTAGATTATGTGGGCTTCCGAAATTACCAAAAGAATAGAGCTGAGTGGGGGCAAGGTGTTGGGCTGAGTGGGGGCACGTAGCTACATGTACGAACAAGTATACGTGGCTGGAAAAATCAAGTGGGGGCAGCTGCCCCCACAGTCTTCAACGTGAGTCCGCCCCTGGACTGGATGGGTTGTGTGCCACAGATTGTCGGCGGTGCAAGTGCTAACATCAACAGTTCTGCTGCTTCTCATAGCATGTGTATGGCGAATACCAAAATACAGCAACGCCCCTCAGAGCAGGTAGGAACATGCAACAACGCCTCTCAGTGTAGGTACAAATAACATGCGTGCGAAACTATTTTCACATATAATCTTTATATCTCACGAAGATTTTTGTTATGTGCTTCGTGTAGCATGAATGCAAGTCTTCTTCTAATATTTGCATCTCTGGTCTCATCATTATTTTTTCTTAATCAGGAGTAGCATGCGTGCACTAAAGATAGATTAGTATAACATATTAAGGAAACAGGAACATGTATGTATGTGCAGTTCAATTACAGTGCATGCTTACCCATATATATCACGACAAGAGGTGGTCGACTTGGGGAATGTCTTAACGTCTAATGGAGTAGTACGTATTGAACACTTGGACTAGCTTCTTTAATATGTATAGTATCATCTTACCTTTAACCAAGTAAATAATCCATGGAACATCTCTTAGCCTCTTCTACATATAGAAGTCAAGAATCGATGTAAACTTATTTAACAGTATAAGTTGCAAGGTGTGAACGTGATATTTATAGTCCAGTGTGTAAATACGGTCCATGTGTACATATGAGTCTTTTGTTTTTATTCTGCTGGTTTTCTTTGGGTGTCAACTAATTTTTTGTTGGATGGTTGATTATAATGGGTGAATCCTACTCAAACATGTTAATTTATTTATGTGGTATTATTTAGTAGTAATAGTATTTACCACTTATTAATAATCTTACCAACTCATGATGTTATATAGTTCTTCATTATGACCATCCACGTAGAAATAAAGTGAGTTTGATATATTTTATTTCATAGTTTTCCTTTATTTGGTCTCAGCATCATCTTATATTGGAAATCATTTTACTCTTGACATGCGAAATACAAGATGCCACAAAGCTCATTTTAGTTTACACAAAAAATCTCTCTAGCTTGCACTGATAACCTCTCGCCAAAGAAGTGCTAGCAACAACGACTCCGTTTAGTCCGGTGATGGCATGTTTGCGTCCATAGATATGGTTGACATTCAACTCACATAATCGCTCCTCCTCATTATGTAGATGTACCAATGTGTCTCTATAACTGCCTATAGATGAAGTTTCGGAGCAACGAATTTCATGCAGGCCGCATGACTATTTACATTTTCTTTAGTATACGGATGTATTTGACGATTTGTTTTTCAAATATGCATGGTAGGATTATCCATCATATCTTTCACTTTATGTCCATTATATGACACTTGATGTGGTTGAAATTAATGGTTTTAAAAGCACGATTTTGTTTACCTTGGGACATGCCTTGCTTTCTAATTTTGTGCGTCATATTTCATATGAATATTTGTTGCCAAATAGTATATCTTAACTTAAAGTGGAAGGGACAATAAAACAATATAGATGAAAGAGTACAAATCCGCATATACATTAGCACAACTTCCAATTTTATATCTGAGTCCTTGGCCAGTTCACTAGTTTTCTTTCAACACAATGAGTGATATTGGCTGAATTGTTGTTATGCCTGCAAAATGTGTTGTAAATTCATAAGCAGCACATTCAATTGAATACGTCTGAGATTAAGATTCATATTGTGTTTGGTTGTAGGTTTATCAGCAGCAGTAGTGTGAAAACAACTCCATTTTAGATGTCTTTGCCATTCTAATGATTTAGTTGACAATATTATGGAGGATAGTCATTTATCATATGGTCTCTGATTTTGGAAAAAAAATTGGCATTCTTAATGAGATAAACATTTCTCCAGCCAAACAAAAAAACAACCTAAGCCTAGATGCCAAGGTCACGCATGATTTGACACAAATCACAAGTAAAGCACATGTATTTTGAGTTGAACTAATACCATCAATTGCACATAAATTTGGGCACACAAAACTTTCTGTCCCATAAATCACTTGAATTCATACAAGTATATATGGTGTGTTCTAAACCAAATTCTTAATAATTCTTAACATTTTCACATATTTTGAGAACAACACAAATCCCTCACATGCATATTTGGAACATTCCTACGCTAATGTTATTCTAATTTATTGTCGGCGTTCTGGGAACGGGGGTCCCCAGACTTGCCTGCCTGCGTCCCACGGCGTGGCTCTGCTAGCAGGCCTGTCTGGCCCATCTTCATCAACAAGGCACTCAAGACCTTCGCGAGGGGCCAAGCCTCGTGAGGCGTACGACACAGGACCTCCTCAAGAGTGGCCTCACTAGGCTGGCTCGGGAGGGGCGGAGAGTTCAAAGCCAGGCAAACCTCGCGAGGTTCTCGTGACGTGAGTCGTGACGATCGAGACCAGGCGGGAGCCAGCGCGCGCAGCGTCCTTGTTTCCTCTTTGGTGCTAAGGGGCAAGCGCAGGCGCGGAGTACCGAGGCATCAATCAGAGATTTCCATATTGGTGCAACGAGACCAAGACCAGAAGGATGGCAAGACGGAGGTCACCGTGGAGCCCAAGACGGCGTCACCACCAGAGCCCTTGGCAGGCGAAGACCACTTTTTGTCAGGATAGCTTGTACTACCTGTCCCCTTTCAAATTGGCTGTTGTTGGCTCCCTTCCCGCTCAATATTTTGGGAGAGGACCAGGGCCTCTATAAATAGGACTAGCCACCACCCTAACTAGGGGAGGAAGGGGGGATTGGAGCCACCGCATCCTTACCCACCAAGAACAAGAACACCTCAACCTCAGGAGGTCGTTCTTCCCCTTGTACTGTTCATCCTCAGCCCAAGAGGCAATCCACCACCACCACACTGGAGTAGGGTATTACACCACAAAGGTGGCCCGAACCAGTATAAATCTTGTGTCCCTTGTGTTGCGAGTTCGTCGGGTTAGTTCGTAAGATGTTAGCTGAGCAACGACAAGGATCGGTAGGGGGAAATCTCCGCGCGCACCCCAGTGTTCGAACCTTAAGGGTTTTGCCGGAACCCGTGATCCGACATTTGGCGCGCCAGGTAGGGGTGCGCCGGAGCCTCTTCCCCACCAGTCCATCCGCCGACGCTCCACGGTTCCGATGTCCGGTGACCCGAGGGCTGACGATGACTGCTGGGCAGCCTGGCCTGCCCGGGCGGCGTCGGCTACCTAGGAAGACCTCAACCTCGCGTCTCAGGCGGCGCACGCACTGCCAAACACCACAGGGTGTGGGCGGCGCGGTCACTCACCCTCTGCTCTTACTCCCCGACAAACGTGAGCCGCTACAAGGGCCGCAAGCCACGCCGCGGCGACGACGCCGCACACGAGGAGGGAGCAGGCGAACATGCAGGCCGCGCTCACAGTGGCACAGGAGTTGCTGCGGTGCCGACTGATGGAGAGCGGCCGGGATGCACCGCTGGAACGCGTCGCCGAGCTACTGGACGCGGCGGCCACGGGAGCACCGCCCTTCTGCTACAAGCTCACACCCCAGGCAGCGGTGGGATCCCACAGCGGGCCTCGCCGCCCCACGTACCCCCAAGTGCGCCTGGGGGCTTCGTCGACAATAGCACGATCAGCGGAAGAGGGCGCCCCCTCACACCTGCGCCACCTCAGATGGGTGAGGGCACGAGCGTCATAGCACACTGCCCCATGGAAGCACCGCCCCGCCATCCTCAGGACAGCGCGACGGGCCGAGTGACGTGGAGCGTGGGGCACTTCAGCAAGGTCTTCGGGGCAGCGGCCTCGGAGGCCTACGTGCCCCGCATGATGGACCAGGAGTACACGTCGGAGGACGACCCCAGCTCGTTCCTCAGGCCAGGATGGGAAGAGGAGGCATTAGGAGCTAAAGCCTTCCAGGAGCCGCCAGAGAGCCCCGCCGGCCGCGCCGTCGACAACAGATACAAGGTACCACTAATCCCTCATGGACAAGCTTATGCTAACCATGACTCATAGATGAACCAGGTCACGGCGCCAGGCGATGGTTCTGGCACGGCGATGCCTGCCCCATCAGGAGAGACTCACTGGGGGCTGCATGGGAGGGCCAGGAGCAAGGCCCCTCCCCGCGTCGCATGGAGCAAGGCAATGCCCGGAGGTAGGCCCGCTGCCGGGGTGGCGCCGGCGACCTTTCCCCCGGTAGAGGACCCGTGGTCGCCGAGGGCGCCGCTGGCGTCCCCTCTGCCCTCTTTGGGTCATCCTAGTTTCCGGTCGTCCCAGCGGTGGTAGGGGGTGGTGCAAGGCGGGGCCCTCATCAGGCGATATGAAATAAGGCTCACGCCTATGAAGATCGCCGCCCGTGACACTCTCACGTAATAATGAGTGGGGCCGTACACGCCCCGGAGCCTCAGGAGAGCCGCCCTCGGGCCTCGGGGGCTCCCTCCCATGCCCAGTGGCAGCACTTAGCTCCGCGCTGGTGAGAAGACGTCGAAGACTAGACTAGGTGTCAGACGCGGCCATTTGGTTTGGATCTCTTTTGTGTAACCCTGCCTTCTGCATTTGGATTTAAGTTGAAGTTGAACTTTCATTTGATGCGTGTGGGGGGATGCCTTTTCTCGTTCGAGCTATTTCTCGTAGTCTGATTCTGGCCTTATTTCGGAGTTCACGCCTATCACTCCCCCTCGCGGGCCCCTCGCGAGCGGGGCTGGGCATGAAGCACACGAGCCACGCACGTGTCCCGCGCGGCTGGCGCTCGCTTATCACGTGGCCCCCTCAGGTGTGTCGACGAATCCCTTAGGAGCTTCTCAGAAACCCACAATCTCTTGAGCCGGTTTTGGGCTCGTCCAGGCTAAGGTAAACCGCAATAGCAACCTCGTCCAGCGTACATGAGCTCGTGAAGACGCATACCCAATTTGACATAGAAGGATAAAAAGCTGTGATTTGTTTACATGAGGGGCTCCCCCTCTCAAAGTGCTCTTACAATCTTCCACGGCCAGGCCCAAGTTTTTACAGGGTAAACAGCAGGGAAGCATGACATCAGCCGGATATGTCGCTCATCGCGTCCCCCAGGTCATCTTCAGATGCACCGCTGGCATCGCTATCACCATCGTTGGCGTCACCTCCACCTTCACCGGCGCCGGCATCGCCGCCGTCAACCACGTCACCTTCGTCCGCCACGACTACTACCCCGTCGTCGTCAGAAGCGAAGGCCCTGACCAGCGCATCCACGTTGTCTTCAACCCATCGCGCCAGGTCGCCCCGGATGGCTTCCTGTACGGGAGTAATGGCGGCGTCAAAATCGAAGTTGGGATCGGCGTTCTGGAGGTGGCTGAAGACATAGGAGAACGCGCGCCCGAGCAGGCTGCGACTCCTCTCTTCAAAAAGTTGGCGAGCCCTCTCGTAACGGTACTACAGGCGCGTCACCACGTCGGTGAAGAAGAGGAGGTGGCTGGTGTAGTCGTTCTCATGAGGATGAGGAGCATTCTCATCGCAGATATGGCCTAGGGCGGTGTTTGGCCCTATTCCTGAGGTCCTCGAGCATGGGGGCGTGCACACGCTCCAACGTCCGCCGTTGAAGCACTTCGTCCATGTTCTGCCGCGCGACGGACTTGGCGTCGGCGACCTGCTGCCGAAGAGAGAGCAGCTTGGCGCGGGCGGAAGCTAGCTCAGCCTGCACCGAGGCCAGGGCGGTTGCGGCGGCCTCCTCGCGCTGCTCCACCTTGACCAACCTGGACTTGAGGGCAGCAGTCCTACCAGCAGCCCCGGCTTCCACGAGCTTCAGCTTTAGGTCATGCCTGCTCTTGAGATCCGCGCGAGCCTCGGCCACCCGGCGGTCGACCTCCTCCTGGGTCCTGACCTCGCGCGCGCCATCGTCATCCTTGACCTGAGCAACCTGGCGCCCCTCGTCTCCAGCCATTCGAGTTCAAGGCTGCGCTCCACGGCTTCTAGCACCAACACCTCCTCGCGCTTCTGGATCTCTTCCTCCTCGGCAGGCATCCCCCTCAACGACGCAAGGGCAGCCCTGCGCGCCTCCACCTGCTGATCCAAGACAGCGCTCTAGGCTTGGAGCTCCAACGCGCGTTTCTCCGCGGCCTCACGACGGCGGTCAGCTTCCCGAGCCTCTTCCAGAGCTCGGGAGCGGGCCTCACGGCAGGCTGTGAGGGAAGCCTCAACCTTCACATTATCCAGCTCGCGCTGGTGGCGCCCGAGGTTGATGGCCACGTTCAGCTTGTGCCACTCCTCTGCCAACCGAAGACCCTCGGCCTCAAGGCGCGCATCGAAACCCACAAGTTCTTCACCGAGTCGGGTCATCACGCCCATCGCCTCCTGGAAGAGCTCATGACGAACAACGCTCTGGCCGTGCTCGAACTCAAGCACACAACCCATCTCGTCCTCCGCCACGGGGGCTGTGGGCAACGCCTGTAGCAGGGGGCTGGCGCTGCCCCATGTGCCAGGTGGGCCTCACGAGGGGCCCGAACTAAATGGGGCCCGCAGCTTGAAGAAGACCCCAGGATCGAAGCCAACCAGCCACCGCCCGCGACTATGGGAGGAGCCCTTGGCACGCTTGCTGTGCTCCGAGCAAGACCGCGAAGAAAAGACGGCGAAGGTGCAAGCTCAAGACACCTTGATGACGGGCCAACTCTCATGGTTGACCCCACGCCGTGGGCAGCGCATGAGCCTGCCGCACTCGAGTTTGGCGGGTGAAACAGGGCGAGAGGGAGCTGCTTCTTAGGAGATTTCGTGGCCTTGGCACAAGGGGTCCTGAGGAGATATTCGTCAGGAAGGAAAGCAACACGCGGAAGATCACCAAGATGAGGTACTTACTCGTCAACGACGATATACTTCCTCCGTTTTAACGGCCCGAAGGTGCTGCTGCCGCAGCTTGGGGACCCCTTCCTCGTGCGGAGTTCTTCGAAGTCCACACAAAGCCATCCAAAGAACTGAACATGGCGACCGACACGAGGCGCGGCTGGAGAAGTGCTCAGAGGGGCAGCCTCAAAAGCGCCAAGCTAAGGGGAGCTATCCGGCTCTGCCTCATAGCGACTTGCCGAAGCCTCAGGAGCCCCGGCCACGGGAGACGGGGGCTGCGTCACCCCTTCAACCGCCGCACCAGGGCAAGAGTCATGATTCCCCGAGGTCAACGCCTCGGGAGCCCTGGGCGGCATCACCATCTCGGCACCTTCACTGTTGGCCCCCAGCGGTGCACTCCCCCCTGCACCAAAACTTGGGCGAGCTCGATGCCAGCGTCAAGGAGAGGGACCACGACGATGGGGTTCTCACGGGGCCCCACGAGGCCAACTGGGCGTGGCACCCACTCGTCAAAGGAGGGCATCTGCTCCGCGAATATCATCTTGTTCGAGCAGTGGTACAAAAGGCAACTCTTCCTCGGCAAGTCGTCTGGCAACGGGACGCCCGTCGGGACCTCAAGGGGGAGCTTAGACTCTTGAAGTCTCATGTGGTCCTGGCTGCTGAGCAAGGCCCACATCGGCCGGGAGTGGCGCTAAAGCGGAGCGATTCGGCGCCGGACAAACTCCCTCACCACCATAGGCGCAGTCATGCCAGGGTCTCTGAGCCACCTCAACATGAGCCAGACGGGGACAAGGCACGGATCGGTGAGCCCCCGGTGGCACCAACCGGAGTTAGGAATGGCAGGCCCTGACGGAGAGGAAAGCAGGGGGCTGAGCACTCTGGCATCAACAAACACCCACCATGTACGAATCCCGCTCGTGGATGGTGGAAGCTCGAAGTCAATCCCGTCACCGGCCGTCGCCACCACGGCTTGAAAGCTCAGGCATCTGGAGCTCTGCCGAGGATCAAACAGGTGCAGCGAGAAGAAGTGGCGGAGAAGATCCACGGAAGGAGCAATGCCTACCATGGCCTCACAAACGAAGGCGAAGACGACAAGAAGGGTCACAGACTGGGGATCAAGGTGCAGCATGTGGATCTGATAATGGGAAAGCACTACATTGAGGAAGGCGGAGAAAGGAGGGACCAAGCCAGCCCAAAGGGCGTCGATGAAGAAGGGAACCTCAGTGGCCGTCTGATCAATGTGAGCGCGAGATGCAGGCCAAGCCACCGTCTCCCCCCACTCATTGAAGCTGGATGCGAGCATGGGGTGCACCTTACCCATGGCCTCATCGTTGAGCACCAGCGATCGGCCAACTGCGGGCTCGGCGGCCGGGGGCGCACTAGCCAAAGACAGAGGCTTCTTCCCCTTATCCGCCTGCGTCGGCGCCATGGCGATGGGGCGAGCAGAGCTAAGGTCATATTGGAAAAAGGAGCAGAGTCCGGGGGGAAGCAGAGGAATTGGAGGAGAATGGCGCAAGCGAGGGAAGAATAACCGTGTAGACCGCGGTGGCCGCCTAGCCAGGCGAGTATCAAGGCAGCGTGGGGAAGCGGAGACGCCCACGTCCAATTAACCGCCACACGTCGACCAAGGCCGCAGGCTATTGGGGCCCACGGTGCTCCGCACTTGACCTTTGGCTTTGCCTCGAAGCCAAACCCGAGCGAGCCTTGGGCCCGGGGCCTACTGTCGGCGTTCTGGGAACGGGGGTCCCCAGACCTGCCAGCCTGCGGCCCATGGCGTGGCTCTGCTAGCAGGCATGTATGACCCATCTTCATCAACAAGGCACTAAAGACCCTCGCGAGGTGCCAAGCCTCGCGACGCAGACGACATAGGACCTCCTCAGGAGCGGCCTCAACAGGTTGGCTCATGAGGGGCGGAGAGTTCAAGGCCGGGAAAACCTCGCGAGGTTCTCGTGACATGAGCCATGACGATCGAGACCACGTGGGCGCTAGGCGGGCGCCAGCGCGTGCAGCGTCCTTGTTTCCTCTTTGGTGCTAAGGGGGCAAGCGCACGCGCGGAGTACCGAGTCATCAAGAAAAGGTTTCCAGATTGGTTCAACGAGACCAAGACCAGAAGGACGGCAAGACAGAGGTCACCGTGGAGCCCAAGACGACGTCACCACCAGAGCCTTTGGCAGGCGAAGACCACTTTTTGTCAGGATAGCTTGTACTACCTGTCCCCTTTCAAATTGGCCGTTGTTGGCTCCCTTCCCGCTCAATATTTGAAGTGAGGACCAGGGCCTCTATAAATAGGACTAGCCACCACCCTTGCTAGGGGAGGAAGGGGGGATTGGAGCCACCGCATCCTTGGCCACCAAGCACAAGAACACCTCAACCTCAGGAGGCTGTTCTTCCCCTTGTACTGTTCATTCTCTGCGCAAGAGGCAATCCACCACCACCACACTGGAGTAGGGTATTACACCACAACGGTGGCCCGAACCAGTATAAATCTTGTGTCCCTTGTGTTGCGAGTTCGTCGGGTTAGTTCGTAAGACCTTAGCTAAGTTAGGACATGGATCGGTAGGGGGGAGATCTTCGCACGCACCCCAGTGTTCGAACCTTAAGGGTTTTGCCGGAACCCGTGATCCGACATTTATCATGGACATATTTGTTCCTTTCTCACTTCTCTGTTACTAAATTATAATTCATAATGGTATATTTCCCTACCAATGGGAATTTATCTATATGTATAGCTAACATTAATATTGTAGTATGAAATTCAATAATTTTGAGATGCTCATGTCATTTCACCCAATAGATACATTCATAGGAATTATCTTCCCGGTTATTAAATTTCATGAATAATAATTATTTGAAAACTGATATAGAATAGAAGAGCTCACAAACCTATCATTGACGGAACATGGTACTCCTTGCTTGAAAACATTGCATTTTAGGCCAATTCATGTCTGTTAGACACTAAACTAGAACAATAAGGAACAAATAATTTTACTTTTCCCCATATATATATATATGATTAAATACACAAGTCCGTGCTCATGGAGGGTTGACGACTAGTAGTCTATAATTTGACATAAAGACATCAATACTCAGGCATCCCAACAAATAATCATGTCTTTCAAAATATCAATGCTAATGAATCCTATCCCTACAAAATCATGTAGTCTAGTCATGCTCCATCTTCTTAATATAAAGTATTTATCATGCACAAGCCCGATGACAAGCCAACCAATTGGTTCATACTTTTAAACGTGCTTCAGCTTTTTCAACCCCCACGCAATACATGAGCGCAAGCCATGGACATAGCACTATGGATTGAATGGAGTATGATGATAGGGGTAAACATAGAGAAGACAAAAAAAGTCTCACATCAACGCGGCTAATCAACTGACTAGGGAGATGCCCATCAATTGATATCAATGGGAGGACTAGGGATTGCCATGCAACGGATGCACTAAGAGCTATAAGTGTATGAAATCTCAACATGAAACTAAGTGGGTGTGCATCCAACTTGCTTGCTCATAAAGACCTCAGGCATTTGAGGAAGCCCATCATCGTAATATACAAGCCAAGTTCTATAATGAAAATTTCCCACTAGTATATGAAAGTGCCTACATAGGAGACTCTCTACATGAAAAACATGCTACCACTCTAAAGCACATGTGTGGTATAACATTGCCCCTTCTCTCTTTTTCTCTCTTTTCTTTCTTTCTTTTTTTTCTTGGGCTCTTTTTGGCCTCACTTTTTTTTCATATTTGTCCAAAGTCTCATCCGGACTTGTGGGGGAATCATAGTCTCCATCATCCTTTTCTCACCGGGACATGCTCTAAAAATGAAAAATGATGATCATCACACTTCTATTTACTTACAACTCAATATTACAACTCGATACCTAGAACAAAGTATGACTCTATATGAATGCCTCTAGGAGTGTACCAGGATGTGCAATGATCTAGCGTAGCAAGGATATCAAAAAACGGACAGGCCATGAAAATATCATGCTAGCTCTCTTACGATCATGCAAAGCAATATGACAATGAATGCTCAAGTCATGTATATGATGATGATGGAAGTTGCTTGGCAATATATCTCAAAATGGCTATGGAAATGCCATAATAGGTAGGTATGGTGGCTGCTTTGACGAAGATATAATGAGGTTTATGTGTGATAGAGTGTATCATATCATAGGGTTTGGATGCACCTGCGAAGGTTGCACCACATCTCGAGGTGAGAAAAGGGTAATGCATGGTATCGTAGAGGCTAGCCAATTGCGGAAAGGTAAGAGTGTGTATAATCCATGGACTCACCTTAGTCATAAAGAACTCACATACTTATTGCAAAAGTTTATTAGCCCTCCAAGCAAAGTACTACTACGCATGCACCGAGAGGAATAGATGGGTAGGAAAAGACCATCGCTCATCCCTGACCGCCATTCATAAGGAAGACAATCAATAATAAATCATGCACCAACTTCATAGCATAATGAGAGACTATAAGTGCATGCTAACCATAACACCAATATTCTCACTAACCACAACCATTCACTAGTACCTCCCACATACTATCATATCTATATCGCAAAACTATTACAAAGAATCAAACATATCATATTTAGTGATCCGCAAGTTTTACGTAGGATTTTATGACTAACCATGTGAGTAACCAATTCCTGTTGACTCTCTAAATAGATATAAGTGAAGCACATGAAGCATTCTATAAAGCCATACTCAAAAGATACAAGTGAAGTGCAATGAGAATTCTATAAATCAACCCAGGACTATCTCATACTAGCATGGTGCATTATTAGAAGGAAAAAATAAAAGGCACGGGATGCTCCAAGATTTACACATATCATGTGAGCAAAACAAAACTGAAACATACCGATACTTGTTGAAGAAAGATGTGATGCCTTCCGGGGCATCCCCAAGCTTAGACGCTTGAGTCTCCTTGAATATTTACTTGGGGTGCCTTGGTTATACCCAAGCTTGAACTCCCGTCTCTCCTCCTTCTCCTCATATCGATACATCCTTGATCCTCGAACACTTCATCCACACAAAACTTAAAAAAACCTCGTGAGATCCGTTAGTATAATAAAGCAAATCCATTCATATTTTGTTTTTTGCATTATACCTACTGTAGTCTAACTTCTCGATGGCCTATATGTAGCGTCCAAGATGCGATTCTATCCCAATCACGTGATGAACTCATGATTGGGGCACAACCAAATTTCGAGCGCATAGCATGGTGGATATCATTACAACATGCCATGTACTGAATAGATGAGAATACAAGATAACGGCTTACACTCGCCACAAGCTACAACATGAATACATCAATACATGGCAATCATCATACAGAAGAGAAGTATCCGACTATGGATGAAATCAAATGAAAAAGAAGAACGACATCCACCCTGCTAATCCCAGGCTCCCCGACCTGGAACCTGTCCCTTGATCGAAGAAGCAGAAGAAGAACTCCAAACAAGTGAGCATCGCTCTCACATCATGATCATCGCATTACCTATACCTACAATTGTTGTTGTAGTAATCTGTGAGCCACGAGGACTCAACAATCCCATTACCATGGGTATCAAGACTAGCAAAGCTTAATGGGTATGGAAAGGATAAGTGGTGAGGCTGCAGCAAGCGACCTAGCATTGTATGGTGGCTAACTTACGAGTACTAGAATAAGTTGAGAAACTACGCAACGATCGCAAACTAGTAATGATCAATAAGTGATCCTGAACTACTTATGTTCAAACCTAACCCCAACTGTGTTCTCTTCCTGAACCTTGCCGAAAAGAGACAGTCAAGGTTACACACGCGGTTGGTGTATTTTAATTTGAATCTGGTGCCAAGTTCTCTACAACCGGATATTAAAAACTCCCATCTGCCACATAACCGCGGGAACGGCTCTCGAAAGTTTAAACCCAGCATGGGTGTCCCAACTTAGCCCATGACAAGCTCACGATCCACGGAGACAATCCTTCATCTCGGGACCCTCCGATGAGACTCGGAATCCCAGTGCACAAGACATTTCGACAATGGTAAAACAAAACCAGGAAGACCTCCCGACGTGTCGACACCCTGATGGTAGCCGCGCGTATCTCGTCTCAGGCCACGACGGATGAGCTATGCGTACAGGTGCCAAAATAACCCAGGTTGCCCCGGGGCGACCCCGCACAATGCTCTAGTTTGGACCAACACTCATGAGGAGCATTGGCCTGGGGTTGTTAATTAAGTCCTCGGGGCCTAGGAAGTCTATAACGCCCTCGATGCGGCTATATCTCCTACGTGTCGAAGCACGACTTAGAGGCATAACCGCATTGAAAGCAATGTCGCAAGTGAGGTAATCTTCACACAACCCATGTAATACATAAGGGAAAAAATACATAGTTGGCTTACAATCGCCACTTCACACAATTACATGAATAAAGCATTACATCAACCAGATACACACAAGGTCCGACTACGGAACCAAAATAAAAGAAGAACCCCAAATGCGACAAAGGTCCCCGATCGACCCCAACTAGGCTCCACTACTGATCAACTAGAATGAAAACAATACAAAGGACAAGATCCCCATCGAGCTCCTCCTGAGCTTGGTTGCGTCACCTGGAATGGCATCATCGGCACCTGCAAGCTGGTTTTGGAAGTATCTGTGAGCCACAGGGACTCAGCAATCTCGCACCCTCGCGATCAAGACTATTTAAGCTTATGGGTAAGGTAAAGGTATGAGGTGGAGCTGCAGCAAGCGACTAGCAGATATGGTGGCTAACATACGCAAATGAGAGCGAGAAGAGAAGGCAAGGCACGAGCGAAAAACTATGATCAAGAAGTGATCTTATAACAACCTACGTCAAGCATTACTCCAACACCGTGTTCACTTCCCGGACCCCGCCGAGAAGAGACCATCACGGTTACACACGCGGTTGATGTATTTTAATTAAGGTTAACTTCAGGTTTTCTACAACTGGACATTAACAAATTCCCATCTGCCCATAACACGGCTTTCGAAAGTTCAAATCCCTGCAGGGGTGTCCCAACTTAGCCTATCACAAGCTCTCATGGTCAACAAAGGAATAGACCTCCTCCTGAGACATTCCGATCAGACTCGGTATCCCGGTTCTACAAGACATCCTCGACAATGGTAAAACAAGTCCAGCAAGACCACCCGCTGTGCCGATAAATCCCGATAGGAGCTGCACATATCCCGTTCTCAGGGCACACCGGATAAGCTAAGCGTACAGGAGCCGACGTAACCCAAGTTGCCAAGGGATGGCCCTGCACGATGCTCTGGGTTGGACCAACACTCAGAGAAGCACTGGCCCGGGGGGGTTAAAATAAGATGACCATTGGGCTGGCCGACCCAAGGGAAAGAAAAAGGCTAGGTGGCAAATGGTAAAACCAAGGTTGGGCCTTGCTGGAGGAGTTTTATTCAAGGCGAACTGTCAAGGGGTTCCCATTATAACCCAACCGCGTAAGGAACGCAAAATCCGGGAACATAACACCGATATGATGGAAACTAGGGCGGCAAGAGTGGAACAAAACACCAGGAATAAGGCCGAGCCTTCCACCCTTAACCAAGTATATAGATGCATTAATTAAATAAGATATATTGTGATATCCCAACAAGTAAACATGTTCCAACAAGGAACAACATCTCCATGTTCCAACAAGAAACAAACTTCAATCTTCACCTGCAACTAACAACGCTATAATAGGGGCTGAGCAAAGCGGTAACATAGCCAAACAACGGTTTGCTAGGACAATGTGGGTTAGAGGCTTGGTTCAACAATATGGGTGGCATGATAAGCAAGTGGTAGGTATCGCAGCATAGGCATAGCAAAAGAGCGAGCAACTAAGCAAGCAAAGATAGAAGTGATTTCGAGGGTATGATCATCTTGCCTGAGATCCCGCAAGGAAGAAGAACGGGTCCATGAAGAAGACAAAGCGGACGTAGTTGAACGAATCCTCACAACACGACGTTTACCGGATTACCGAGAAGAAGCAACACCGGAAAGAAAGCAAACAACATAGTAAACAACCACCACATAAGCATGACATGATGCACAAACAATTATGATGTATGTCCGGTTTAATGAAGCATGGCAAGGCAAAATGCACAAACAATCCTACAAATTAAGTGGAGCTCAATATGCAAAGAGTTGCATATTGACGAAACACCACATCAATTATTTAGTTCTCTCCCGGTTATGTACCCAACAATATTAAATGTTGTTAAACATGGTAAGAGATGAAGCATAACAAAACTACACCATCTAAACAATTTAAATGGGGCCAGATATAACAAACAACAAATCCGGTAAATCCCCATATGCATTTAGCAAATTGATGGAAACAACAAATATAATCATTTTAAATGTTGTTATTATGATGCGAATGACATATGCAAGTTTTAAGCAATTTTATGAAAATGTTGACATGAGCATGTTATGAAGCATTTGTCACCGTGGTGGAAGAAAGGGGTGCCACGGCAACGAATCCGAAAATGATGCCGCGGCAACATATCGGTTCCGGTTGCTCATGGAGATACCGGTGCAAAAGGAAGCGTGCGGATGTGCGGAACATGCTAGAGATGGTGGGGTGCTCCCGACTACCGGGTTCCCACGGGTTAGTGGCATGGAAACGAGTGACAATTCGGACACGGTGCAAACACAAGCATCTCATACAACACATGCAAACGTTCACGGACGGTCGTCTCGATGGTTATACCTTCGAAGCGTGCGAACGGGACGGTTCGAGTTCGTCGAGGGAAGTAGAGGAAGTAGTCGTTCACGGGTCATTGAAGGAAGTAGTGGTACTTGTCGAAGTGCACGTCAACGATTGTCGAACTTGATGTTTTTGGTTCGTGGGTCTTCGGCGTCGGTAGTTGCTCTTGGCGTCGGGCGTCGAGGTACTTGGCGTTCTTCGGACTTGCTGGTCTCATCAAAATGAAGGGGTACTTGGAACAATCCTCGTAGTCGTGCACTTGTCGTCGATGGACTTGATGGTCCTGACAAAACAAAGGGATACTCGGCAAAACCCTGTTCTTCGGAGGTCGACGGTAGTGGTTCCCGTATCAACATGGTGTGGTTGTACTTGACGGGTCTGGCCTTGGCGTGCGAACGAAGGATCACAGAAGCATGGGGGTGCAAGTGGTGCCGAGGTGGAATTTTGCAGCAATCATGGAGAGCCTCGGGGCTGCATCTCGGTAGTCCAACGACAAGAAGCGGTCACGGTCTTGGCGACGGCGTATAGCAAAGAACGGAGAGGTGCTCGAGGAAACCGGAGCAGAGCAAGGTCCGAGGTGAGGCGGCTGTCAAGGAGGAGTTGGGCGGAGCAGAACCAAGGCAGCAGTGGAGCTCTGAGGCTCGTTCCATGGCGGCAGCTGTGGACGATGGTGGATCGAGGGGAGGCGGGTGAGCGGGAGGCTCGCAGGGCCTTGGGTGCTCGAGGAGAGGCCGAGGGCGGCTGGAACCGACCAGAGGCGACGCCCTACGGCGCGGGGACGAGACAGGAGACAGCTCGGTCTGCGGCTACTCGGATGCTTGGGCATGGGCGGAACCGGCGCGAGGAAGAGGAGCCTGGCATTGCTCCCGCTTGAGGTGGCCATCCTGGAGGAGCTCGGCGGCGGTGGTCGCAGGCCGGCGCGGCGGAGGAAGGAGGCGAGGGGATCGGGGCGAGGGGTGCAGCGCGAGGAAGAAGAGAGTGAGTTCGAGAGGAGGGAGATGGGAGGTTCAGTCGCACGGAGAGAGGACGAGGGAGAGATGGGATCGAGCAACGCTCTCCCTGTGGCGGCGCGAGGGGAGAACACGAGAGGGAGAGGCCAGGGGATCGGGGCTAGCTAGGGTAACCACGGGGCGCGGTTGGGCCTCGGGCCGGTTAGGTCAGGCCGTAGGTGGGCCTTAGGCGCAGAAGGTAGGGATGCCCAGCTGGGCTGGCTAAACACTGGTGGTGCTGGACTGGGCTGCGCTGGAAAGCTGCTGTCTCTTATCTATTTCTTCAAACAGAAATAAAAGGACAAAAGTAGGAGTTATTGGAGGGGGTGGTGAGAGATATGAAAATATCCTCAGGACCCTGGAATTATGCCCTATTTAAGAAAATGATTTGTGGGATTTTAGAGGTTGAAAAATAATTCAAGTTTGAATTAAATTCAAACTTGAGCCATTTTAAAACCTAACCAAAACATTTCCAAAAGAGGTGAAATTTGGCGGCGGGGTTTAGGGCAATAAGTTTGACTATTTGGGAGAAAGTGAACATTAAAGGAGAAGGGAAAAATGGCACTTGTCAAAAGAAGGAAGTAGAGGGAAGGAGAAGGTGGATGATGCCAGATTCATGCATGGAACATGCAACAACATAATATGTATGAGAAATCACACCATGCACATGATGACATGATGAAATGCAAAAATAAAAGGAGCAAGCAAAAATGAAACACGCGGAGAGACCCGGAACCTATGGAAGTCTTCTCGAGCATCAGTCTTGGGGCGTTACAAAGTCCCTATGCAATTTTTAGTTGTTATTAGGAAAATGGTAAAACCAATGTTGGGCCTTGCTGGAAGAGTTTTATTCAAAGCGAACTGTCAAGAGGGGCCCATAAACCCTCACCGTGTTAGGGACGCAAAATCAAGGAACGTAACACCGGTATGATGGAAACTAAGGTGACAAGAGTGGAACAAAACACCAGGCAAAAGGCCGAGCTTTTCACCCTTTACCAAATATATATGCGCATTAATTAAATAAGAGATATTGTGATATCCCATGATATCCATGTCCCAACATGGAACAACCTGCAACTGCACCTGCAACTAGCAACGCTATAAGAGGGGCCGAGCAAAGCGGTACCATAGCCAAACAACGGTTTGCTAGGATGGTGGAAAAGGTTAGAGGTTATCATGGCAATTTGGGAGCTTGATAAACAAGTGGTAGGTAGCGCGACATAGCGATAGCATCGAGACAACTAGCATAGCAAATATAGTAATGAGATATTGTCTTTCGGCTAA
Organism: Triticum urartu; assembly: GCF_003073215.2. Classification (NCBI taxonomy): domain Eukaryota; kingdom Viridiplantae; phylum Streptophyta; class Magnoliopsida; order Poales; family Poaceae; genus Triticum; species Triticum urartu. The sequence continues at coordinate 373,607,911 of NC_053028.1, read as the reverse complement.
GAACTCTGAGGATGCGGTAAACAACAATTCGTTGGCAGCCTGGGAGTTGGTTTGCAGTCCAAAACGTAAAGGTGGACTTGGGATCATTGACATCAAAACCCAGAATGTGGCCCTCCTTCTGAAGCATCTATTTAAGTTATATAACCACGATGATGTCCCCTGAGTGACCCTGATCTGGAATGCTTACTACACTGGCAAAATACCACATGCAATGGACCCAGTTGGCTCTTTCTGGTGGCGTGATATAATGCAACTCAGTGACGTGTTTCGTAGGATCACTAGAGTCACTCTGGGAAACGGATCTTCCTCCCTATTCTGGAAAGACGCCTGGTTTGATAGCGATCATGATGCCCCCCTCATGGAGCTCTTCCCCAGGGCTTTCTCTTTCTACTAAAATGAGGATGAGTCCGTTGTCAATGTTATTACATCTACGGAACCGAGCATACTTTTTCACCTCCTCTGTCTGCTCAAGCTAGAGAGGAAGTCAGGGAAATCCAACGAGGCTTGATGCATGTGGTTCTGGAGAGATACTGTAACGATACCTGGGAGTGCACCATTGGTGGGGCTTTCTCCTCCAAGAAATTCTGTGACCACTGATTTAGAGAGATGGTTGCTGATGATGCCTTCGGTTGGCTTTGGAAGGCCAAAAGTCTGATCAAATTCAAAATGTTTGGGTGGCTGCTGTTGGTTGACCGCCTAAACACCAGAAACATATTGAGACGTAAACATTACGTCATTGCAGGCAACAACTACGCCTGCATGCTGTGTCAGAACCCTCCCGAGGAAACTATCGAACATCTTTTCTTTGCTTGCCCGTTTAGCCAACATTGTTGGGATAAAGTTGGTATGCTTTGGCCAGCATTGGGCAACAAGATCTCTTTGTTGCATGGTGGTAGAGAGAATTGGCGGCAACCCTTGTTTATGGACACTTTCTTGATAACTACGTGGAGCCTGTGGAAGGAGAGAAATAATGTGTACTTCAAAGCGATCCCACACTCTTTTGGTTCATGGTTGATTAGGTTCAAAAATCTTTTGGGCCTCCTGGTGCACAATTGTAGGGAGGAACTTCGTCCTTTCTTAGCTACTTACATACAAAGCTTGTGATACTTGTTTGTCCAGATTTTTGAGGCCATGGCCGGAGGGCCACCAAAAACCCGCTTGTGACATTGATGTAATTGGTTCTTTGTGAGTAATACAAGGTCAGTGGGAGCCTCTCCCACTGCCGTTTCTAGTCAAAAAATATAGTAGTGAGATCGAAGGTGACAGTCATCTTGCCCAAAATCCCGCTAGGAAGAAGACCGAATCCATGAAGTAGATGAAAGGGCTTAGTCGAACAAATCCTCACAAATGCAACATTACCGCAACTATCGAGAAGAAGCACAACCGGAAAGAAGCAAATAACATGGTAAACCAACAAGCATCATCATGGCATGATGCACAACCAAGTATGATGCATGTCCGGTTTAATGATTCATGGCATGGCAAAGCGCAACAAGGAAAACTACAAATTAAGTGGAGCTCAATATGCAACGAGTTGCATATTGACAAAACACCGCATTCAATTATTTACTTCGCTCTCGTTTAAGCTACTCATCAATATTAAATGTTGTTAAACATGGCAAGAGGTGAAGCACAGTAAAACTACCTATTTAGGGAAGTTTAAATGAGGTCGGAACGACAAACAACAATTCCGGAAAATCCCCATGTGCATAATTTGGATTTCGTACTGTTCTTCCCTATACACAATTTTAGAGTTATTAAACATGCAAAGTAAGTGCACCATGGTAATCTATGCATTTTTTCTAGCCCAATTACATATAAAGTTTATTTAATTCGGAGTTACGGTTATTTAGTTATGAAATAAATCTTTTTAACATGCTATTTAAGCAAATTTAATTAAACATCATTTTAAACATTTTGAACATGTATGAAAGTTGGATATTATGAAAGTACACGAAAAACTAAAAAAATTTCATATATAAATATTTTACATATGATGCATAGTTTGTGAGATATTAAATGCATGGAGTTCCAGGTCCAATATATCAATATGCAGTTTTTCTGCAAATACAGAAATTCGTCCTTTAAAAAAACAGGAGTTGTGCCGAAACTGGCTGGCCCAACAGGAACAGGGTGGTTTGGGTGGCTGCTCACATCGGGCCACTGGGCCGGAAGCGAAGAAGCGGCTGGGGTTTGGGAGGCTGGGCCGGTTCACCGAATCTGGTACACGCGCGAGACGATCATGCGTTGACTCTTCCTCTGGAGGCGAGCACGGGTCATGGAAGCAGGCGGGTTCGAGCGCCAGCAACTTGGCGCAATGGACTCTGGCGTGACGGGGCCTGCAAGCGGCGGACGACAGCAGGGATCCACCGGATCTGATGAGGAGAGCCGGTTCCTGATGGTGGGAGTCGAAAAGGATGACGGCGGCTCAACTCCTGTGAAGAAATACAAAGAGCGAGGGAATTTAGAGAAGAGATACCGGGAGAAGAAACGGGAAGAAATGAGGGAACAACAGGCGCGGGTGGCTAGATGTGCTCACCGGCGAGGTGCAGAAGGGCCGGGCTTGGAGCACTGGTGCTCGGGGCGACGAGCATCAGGGAGGCAGGAGACCTTGGGCGCTCGAGGGGCTCCTGGTCACTGGTGAGTCGAGGCTTCGGTGGGTCCTGGAGGCAGTGTAAGGACGACGGGAAGGAGCTGCAGGCACTGGGAGTACTAGGTGAAGGAGGTGCTGCTTGCTCCGATGGCCTTGGCGGATTGTGGCACGGCGCCATGGCATGAAACAGAGAGCACGAGAGTTTAAAGAGAGATAAAAGAGAAGAAAGGGAGCAGAGAAAACCAGGGGAAGAGAAGGCGACCCGGACGAGCTGCTGCTGCTGGAGGTCGCCGGCTCGGCCGAGGGTCGCGGGCACAGGGCGCCTGGTCTTGAGTCATCGGCGGTCGGCCGGCACGACGTGGCAAGGAGGTGCTTGGAAGATCGGGAGCCCGATCCAGAGCGAGGGAAGCTGCCTGAAGGCCCTGGCTGGCACGAGGAGATCCCTCGGATCTTCATCCAAGGGTGGAGAAGGGGAGCTACGGGCTGGAATGGATCTGGCTGGTGGTTGGCTCGATGGGGAAAACGAGGAAGGTGGAGAAGGTGGCGGCGGCATGGGGATTGAGGGATGGGACATTGATCCTCAAATTTAGGGTTAGGGGTTTATTTATAGGAAGGGTTTAGCTTGAGGTAGATTTTGGGTCATTCAATCGAAATCGGGCGGTTCAGAATAAATAGCTTAGGGGAGTCCAACAAATAACCGACGATGTTTTAGAGATGTTTGGGAATGATACGGACCCATCGGTCACGACTGCCTGGGTCAGGTTCGGGACAACTTTCATACGCGCGCGAGGGGTTTGAGAAAAGGCCATGGATACAAGGGGGTTTGATGGGCTCACAAAAGAGAGAGAAGAGAGCAGTCCGGTTTATCTGAAAGAAGGTCAATAGACAAGAAAGAAGAGGAAACTATGAGCGGATGCAAGTTTTATGAAAATATGCGGATGCAATGCTCATGATGACATGATGAAATGCAACAAACAAATAAATAACACAGCTGACACGTAAAACATGAAAGGCATCTGGAGCGTCGGTCTCGGCTCGTTACACTATACTATCGATACACTCCATAGTTTCATCAAAACAAGCAAAACAATGCATCAAAAATAGAATATGTCAAAAACAGGACAATCTGTAGCAATATGAACTTTGACCATACTTCTGTAACTCCAAAAATTATAAAAAATTAGGACAAAATAAATTTTTTACATAACAGTACTGCGTACAAATTTCAGAAACTTTTGACGTTCCAGTAAAAAAAAGTAAATTAACGCACTACAGCCAAAGTTTTTGTTTTTGCACCGCACATACCAACAAGCAATCTAATCATCCTAAAGGAAACTCTTGGCACATTATTTTTATAATACAATGGATTTGTACAATGGGATAATTATTTTTGTTGAAAAGTTTCTGTAATTCATGATTTGCAAATTTTCCATGGGGATGAACAAAGTTCAAGGAGCTCCCCCACTTCAATGATGCTCACCTTTCTTACTTTCACTTTTTGTTTTGAATTTTTTTTAGGTTCCCATCTATATTTTTTGTTTGTAAACTTTATAAAAGCACACAACAGAATAAAATGACTCTCTAAAACTTCCGGGTTGTCTCCCTAGTAGCGCTTTCTTTAAACCCATTAAGGTAGGCATAAAGTGCTCAAGTAATCGTTCTACCTAGATCCCAAGGTATATCAAAGCCAATTTTAATTAGCAATGATTTGTAATTTAGTAGTGAGCACAAAGCAACATATATCATGCAATGATGCAGTCTAACTCTCTTCCTATGCATCAGCATGTCATGAAAGAACAATTCATGCACATCAAGTAAAGGCCAATACATAGCATAAACAATTCCTTGCAATTTTATCGTATTGGAAACATAGAGAGGCGGAGATATGGTTCCTCTCTCGTAATAACTGCAAGTAGGAGCAGCAAGCACATGCGTATTGTATTCATCAAATTATTGTGTGCAACGGTAAGACGCAACCCATCAATGTAATCCTTAATAAGAGCAAACTTCTCCAATATTAGTGTAGTTGGGAGAATTCAAGAATATACTAGGACTGTCATGTGTGGGTGCAATAGCAACAGTTTCATTCTAAAAATAAGGAACTATAGCAAGTTCATCTCCATAAGCATAATTCAAATTGGCATCATGGCCACAAGCATAGTAAGCATCAAGTTCATCAAAAAGGGATATTTCAAATGAATCAACGGGGTCATATCATTCATCCTTCGGGAAGCATGAAGGGAAATTAAACAATGTATGAGTTTAAGAGTTACTCTCATTAGTAAGTGGGCACGGGTGATCAATCTGCTCTTCCTCCTTTTGTTCTTCGCTCACCTCCTCATCTTTTTCATCTAATAGGCTCACAATTTTAGCAATTTCTTCTTCCGTAGATTCCTGCAAAATATTACTCTCTTCTTGGATAGCAGAGACTTTCTCAGTAAATACATCAATATCATAATTGTATTTATAATTCTCATAGCAATATTTAAGTATAGAAAAACTTTCAGGTCTATAAAAAACATCATCATAACCTTCATACTTTTCAAACAGAGATTCAATTTCATAAGCACCCTTAAAAGCAACAAATTATTCTATTCATTCCACATCATAGTAATCATATCTACCATTAGCATAATAAGCCAAGGTTTCATTATCATTAAATTCACATGAAAAGGGAAGGTGTTCAGCCTTCATCCTAGATCAACAAGTATAATCATATATCAATCATAAATTCCAAGCATACCATTGCAAATAATCAATTTGATCCCATAAGAGTTTTCCATTTTGAGTCAAGCGATAATCCCTAAAGTATTCACGTTGATCCAACGTGTCTCCATTTATCAAGTTGAATGGGGTTTTCTCAGGATTATCAAAGTAGTGTTTAATATTTTTCACATAACGAGCATCGAGGGTTTTAGGAGGTTCCCCATCTCCATGAGTAGCAAGTATGACTAATTTTTTTGGTATTTAATGTTCCATATCCATAACTAGAGATAGGGAACAACTTAGAACAGAAAATAAAATCTACTTAGTGATAAAGCAAACAACCACACACGAGAATATTCACCCCACACTATTGCTCCCCGGCAACGGCGCCAGAAAAAGGTCTTGATAACCCACAAGTATAGGGAACCGTTGTAGCCTTTTTTATAAATAAGAGTGTCAAACCCAATGAGGAGCTAAAGGTAGAACAAATATTCCATCAAGTTCTATCGACCACCGATACAACTCTACGCACACTTTAACGTTTGCTTTACCTAGAACAAGTATGAAACTATTTTGCAAGAATAAAACTACGAGTACTTTGTGAGATATAAAAGTAAGTTGTTTAGTAAATAGCTTTTTGTCATGCAAGAAGGTTATTTGTCCCTAGGTGATCGATAACCAGACCACTGATCATTATTGCAATTTTATATGAGGGAGAGGCATGAGCTAACATACTTTTCGTACTTGGATCATATGCACTTATGATTGGAACTCTAGCAATCATCTGCAACTACTAAAGATCATTAAGATAAAACCCAACCATAGCATTAAGTATCAAATCCTCTTTACTCCCATACGCAACATCCTACTTACTCGGGCATAAGCTTCTGTCACTCTAGCCACCCACCATAAGTGAATCATGAACGTATTGCAACACCCTACAGCGGGGATCTCTCACATTTGCGCGATATGGAGGGTACCATAGGACAGCACCAAAATAAAATATACTGTCGGCGTTCTGGGAATGGGGGTCCCCAGACTTGCCTGCCTGCGGCCTGCGGCGTGGCTCAAAGGGGGGCCCAGCGCGGCCCAACTTCACCAACACAAACCCAAGACCCTCGCGAGGGGCCAAGCCTCGCGGGGCGGACGATGCGGAGCTTCCTCAGGCGCGGCCTCGTCAGACTGGCTCACGAGGAGGCGGAGAGATCATGGCGGGGTACCTCACGAGGTGCCCGTGAGGCAAGCCATGTGTAACACCCCGGATGTAACTTTCCCAATTTGTACTCCAACTCTTGCCGTTTCCGGCTTTAAGTTAATTCATTTTCTCGGGTTCGGGTTTTTTTGTCTCCGTGTGTTGTTATCGTTGTCATGCATCTCTTATCATGTCATCATGTGCATTGCATTTGCATACGTGTTCATCTCATGCATTCGAGCATTTTCCCCGTTGTCCGTTTTGCATTCCGGCACTTCGTTCTCCTCCGGTGGGCACTTCTACCTTTCTTTCGTGTGTGGGATTAAACATTTCCGGATTGGACCGAGACTTGCCAAGCGGCCCTGGTTTACTACCGGTAGACCGCCTGTCAATTTTCGTATCATTTGGACTTCGTTTGATACTCCAACGGTTAACCGAGGGGACCGAAAAGGCCTCGTGTGTGTGGCAGCCCAACACACCTCCAATTTGGCCCAAAACCCACCTAAGCCTTCTCCATCCTCTAGATCGTTCGGTCACGATCGTGTGGCCGAAGACCGCACCTCATTTGGACCCTCCTAGCTCCCTCTATGCCTATTTAAAGACACCCCCGAATTTCTCCTTCCCCTTACTCCCGAAACCCTAGCTCCACTCGTCATCGCGCGCCGCCGGACAAAAATTGCCACCGACGGACACTATCCGATCTGCCCCCACCGCCACCACGTGGCGCTCCGCCATTCGCCGCCGCCACCGCGCCCACTTGGCCGCCCCGCCGGCCCGCTGAGGCCCGCCGTGGGCCCTCCCGGGCTTAGCCGCTAGCGCCGCCCCGCGTCTCCTCTTCCCCGTCGCCGGTCCCTTGCACCACCGCCGCCATTGCCGCGCCCCTCGCCGGCGTCGACGGCCGCCGCCACCGCCCGCTCCGACCGCATCTCCGGCCGCCCCGCGCGCCCGGCGCCTCCGCCCTCCTCTCCCGCGCGGCTCGCCGCACCCTCCGGCCTCCTCCTCCCTCCTCAGCGCCGCCTCTCCGGCCTCTCCGGCAAGCCGCCGGCCTACCTCCCCGACGAACTCCGGCAGACCTCGGTTGGCGTGCGCCCAGATCCAGATCCGGGTGAACAGTAAACCCTAGGTCGCCTCCTCTTTTTCCTAAGTCTGGAGTCCAAGTGCCCATGTTCATAGCATCGTATCTCCGCATCCATAGCTCCGTTTTGGGCATATAGCATATCAAAATGTTCATCCCAGAGAGTACATCATTTCATTCCATTGCATCATTTTCATTTGTGTTCATCTTGTTGCCCGAAATGCTGTTAGAAGAGTGCTACTTGAGATATTTGTCAGATCTGCTGCTCCATTTAGCTTTTTGTCTTTTTTGCCATGATTAATGTGTGCATGATATGCCCATGAGCTCTACATATGTTTTGTTAAGGGTTTTGTAATCTTTCCATAGGTGCAACCCATGTATTTTTGTGATGTGTGTGGTGACTAGCACAAGCTTGCAAAGTGGTGCACTTGGTAATTCTGATTTCAGGGACTTAGCTTTTCCACTAAGTCCTTGAGCTGTTTATCTCATATGCCATATGTTCATGTTGTTTCCTAGTGATCCGTGCCTCTTTTGAGGAGGATCAGTAAGGATGTTTTGTTAATATTGTAGTGCTCTATCCATCCATGTCTTTGTTTGCAATTATGGAGCACCCTAGCTTGAGTCAATCGAGCTCTACTTTTGCTACTTTGTTAATCTGGGCAGATTGTCAACTTGTTTGCAATTTTGCCGATAATGTTGTAGTTGATCCGTGCATGCTATGCTATTGTTCTTGCCATGTCTAGCTTGCATTTTGTGTATTCTTGATGGGTGTATGCTTAGCTTGTCATGACTTGCTCCGTAGTGAGTGCATCGAGCTCGAAAACATGCCTACTTGAGTTATGTTTCAGCATGTGCCAGTTTTCACTAAGTCTGAAAACTGATTATGTTTTTTCCATGTTCACATGCTTGCAATTGTATTTTTTGATCCCTTTTGGCTCAAGGTCACTAAGGGACTTTTGTTAAGCTCTTTGAGTAGCTCCATGCCATGCTTTACTTTGCCATGTTCAGGTCCTGTAGCATGTAGTTTTGTTGCTCCGAAGAGTGCTATCTGATCTGAAATTCCAGACAAGTGTTAATTTCACTAAGTTTGAAATCTGTTTGCCATATGCATTTTTGCCATGCTTGTTTGAACCTGTTAATGGATGAATTGGCCATAGCTCAGTGCTAGACTTTTGTTAAGAATCTTGAATGCATCCCTGCCATGTATTTTGTTGTCATGTTTGAGTGCTGTAGCATGTTCATCTCATTGCATTTAGATGGCTACTTGCTGTAAATCACAGACCGGTGTCATATTTGAATTGCTTGCCATTTCCAAACCGTAACTCCGATTCCGGCGTTCTTTATATCGTTTTCAAGCGATTTCATATCACCTTTCCAGTGGCATACTTGGATTTCCAATTTGAGGCTAGGTTCTTGCATTTCCTGTCATATCTTGCATTTTGCATCCCGCATCGCATCCCGCATAGCATATCATCGTTGCATCATGTTGTTTGATCCTTGCACGTGGTTGATTGTGTCCTTGTTGCTTGTTTGTATTGTTTGGGTAGAGCCAGGAGACGAGTTCGCTAACGAGGAGCCCGTTGAGTTTGCTTTCGAGGATCCAGTCAACTCTGACAACTGTGCAGGCAAGATGATCATACCCTCGAAATCACTACTATCTTTGCTATGCTAGTTTTGCTCGCTCTTTTGCTATGCCAATGTTACAATGCCTACCACTTGATTTCAAGCCTCCCAAATTGCCATGTCAAACCTCTAACCCACCATGTCCTAGCAAACCGTTGATTGGCTATGTTACCGCTTTGCTCAGCCCCTCTTATAGCGTTGCTAGTTGCAGGTGAAGATTGGAGGCCGTTCCTTGTTGGAACATTTATTTACTTGTTGGGATATCATTATATTGCTATGTTATCTTAATGCATCTATATACTTGGTAAAGGGTGGAAGGCTCGGCCTCTCGCCTAGTGTTTTGTTCCACTCTTGCCGCCCTAGTTTCTGTCATATCGGTGTTATGTTCCCGGATTTTGCGTTCCTTACGTGGTTGGGTTATAATGGGAACCCCTTGATAGTTCGCCTTGATTAAAGCTTTTCCAGCAATGCCCAACCTTGGTTTTACCATTTGCCACCTAGTCTTTTCTTTTCCTTGGGTTCTGCAGACTCAAGGGTCATCATTATTTTAACCCCCCCGGGCCAGTGCTCCTCTGAGTGTTGGTCCAAACTGTCAGCCGCCGGTGGCTACCAGGGGCAACTCTGGGCTGGCCTACCGGAAGTTTAGACAATCTGAGTGTGCCCTGAGAAAGAGATATATGCAGCTCCTATCGGGATTTGTCGGCACATTCGGGCGGTGTTGCTGGTCTTGTTTTAACCTGTCGAAATGTCTTGAAGAACCGAGATACCGAGTCTGATCGGAACGTCTTGGGAGGAGGTCTATTCCTTCGTTGACCGTGAGAGCTTGTCATGGGCTAAGTTGGGACTCCCCTGTAGGGATTTGAAATTTTGAAAGCCGTGCCCGCGGTTATGGGAAGATGGGAATTTGTTAATGTCCGGTTGTAGATAACTTGAACCTTAACTTAATTAAAATGAATCAACTGAGTGTGTTACCGTGATGGCCTCTTCTCGGCGGAGTCCGGGAAGTGGACACGGTGTTGGAGTAATGTTTGCGTAGGTTGCTCTCTAGTTTCTCGCTCGCGCTTTGCCTCCTCTTCTCGCTCTCTTTTGCGAACATGATAGCCACCATATATGCTAGTCGCTTGCTGCAGCTCCACACATATTTACCTTGCCATACCTATAAGCTTAAATAGTCTTGATCGCGAGGGTGCGAGATTGCTGAGTCCCTGTGGCTCACCGATTACTATTACACCAGATGCAGGGCCTGATGATTCCGCTCCAGGAGACGCGCTTGAGCTCAAGTGGGAGTTCGGCGAGGACTCTCAACGTTATTATGTTTCCTTTCCTGATGATCAGTAGTGGTGCCCAGTTGGGGGTGATCGGGACCGTGTCGCATGTTGGGTTATCTTTTATTTTGGCGCCGTAGTCGGGCCATGAGTGTTTGGATGATGTAATGTTATTTATGTACTTGATTGACGTGGCGAGTGTAAGCCAACTATGTTATCTCCCCTTTATTATCTATATTACATGGGATGTTGTGAAGATTGCCTAACTTGCGACATATGCCTTCAATGCGATTATGCCTCTAAGTCGTGCCTCGACACGTGGGAGATATAGTCGCATCGAGGGTGTTTCAGAGCCTTCCCCGACCTTAGGAGCCCCATTGCTTGATCGTTTTTAGCGGCCGAGTTGTGTCTAGAAAAATGTTTTGAGTCATTTAGGAATTGTATATCGGAGAGTTTAGAAATTCTTTTTACTTCCCAGTCTCCTCATCGCTCTGGTAAGGCATCCTGACGTAGAGTTTTGACTCTTCTCTTCTCAAATTTCACTAAATTTTTTTTTAGGATCACGCGGGTATCTTGGAATCGTTCCGATGGTTTTATGATGAGAACATTGTCTTGGTGCCTCCTGTCAGGGGTTTTGTGGAAGTGTCCCGGGGAGTTGAGCTCTGAGGTGTTGTCGTCATAATTTTATCGTTGCAATTCTGGAATACCTGAGATTAGTACACCGACATCGAAAATCTCTTTTATGCAGTTCGTTGGTGAGATAACCTCGACGCCACCCAGTACTGGGGCGGGAGTTCGGGAGTATCGCCATAACTTGTATAATGGATGCTTTTCAAAGGTTGACGTAGATGGTTTCCGAAGTTTTTCTTGGTTATGTGTTGAAGGATGGATACAGCTGGATGTAGGATTTGTTAGATTTGGGTGAGATATTATGCTTCCCCTGTATCCCCAACACTTGATTGCATAACCGGAAAGGTTCGGGAGTTTCATAGGTGGGAATTCTAGTAGCTCTAGTTCTTCTTCCGCGGATATTGGTTTGAGATTGGGATTTCTTACCGATTATTCGTTCTCGATCCGTACCTTGTTGATTTATTTCTCTACCTTAATTCCACGTGGCTTCTCAATTTATGGATATGTGACCATTTCAAGAGGAATGCATTCATTCATTTTGTTCGGATGTGAAGACTATATGTTGCAATTTTCATTCCGTTGGATTCAGCTTCAATATTTGTCTATCAATGTGCTAATGGATGTCAACCTCTTCAGGATGGCTCCTCCAACGCGCACGACTCCGAATCCTGATCCGCCACCACCTCCACCTCCTCCGGAGGCATGGCAAGCTGTGATGGCCGCAACCAATGCAAACACATAGTTGATCATGCACATTCTTCAAGAGCGCAATCAAGGCAACCAAGGGAACCAAGGCAACAATCAGAATCACTTTGCTACACTCAACCAATTCCTTGCTAACGGGCCAAAAACTTTCAGCAATTGTGTTGAGGCAACCGATGCTGACGATTGGCTCGTGGATCTGTGCAAGCATTTCGAGTGCAGTAACGTCAGGCCTGAGGACTTCGTCAAGTTCGCTTCCTTCCAACTCAAAGATCAAGCTGCAGAATGGTTCCAGCAGTACAAGGATTCCAGAGGTGGTCGTGTTATTACCTTGGATGAATTCCGTCAAGACTTCAAAGCTCATCATATCCCTCAGAGCGTGGTTGAAAGCAAGCGTGAGGAATTCCGCAACCTGAAGCAAGGCTCTTTGTCTGTCTATGACTACAACAAGTTGTTCCAGAAGCTCGCCCGCTTTGCCAAGCAGGACGTACCTGATGAGAAGAGCATGATATACCAGTTCAGGGGTGGTCTCAAAGAAGAAATTCAGCTAGCTCTTGTTCTCTTTGAGCCCTTGAGGTACGATGAGTTCTACAACATGGCATTGAAGAAAGAGGCCGCTCAACTGAGGTGTGATGCTTCCAAGAAGCGAGTCAGAGATGCTACTCCTTCTTCCTCTACTCAAGTGGCCAAGTAGCAGAAGTATTGGCTTCCTCCTCCTCCGTTCCGTCAGCCATATCAGCAGAAGAGCAAAGGTGGCAGTGGATCTTCCCACCCACCCAACCCTGTCTTTCAGAACAAGACTTCGTCTCAAGCTCCAAGATCGAGTGCTCCGTATCACCATCCGCTTTCAGAGGTCACGTGCAACAAGTGCCAACAGAAGGGTCACTATGCCAACAAGTGTTTCAACCAGAGGCATCTTCCTCCTCCTCCTCCTGTCAGATCGGCAAGTACAGCTGTGATCAAGCATAACCCCAAGTCCGCCAAGGTCAACTTGATGAATGCAGCTCAGGCAGAGGACTCATCAGATGTCATTATGGGTAACCTTCCTGTTAATGATATTCCTGCAAAATTTCTTTTTGACATGGGTGCATCGCATTGTTTCATCTCAAGACCATTTGTTTCTAAGCATGAGTTGCCTTTACAAGATTTGCCTAGACAGTTATCTGTTGTTTCTCCGGGTAAATTCATGAATGCAAGCGCTATTGCCCTAGATGTTACTATCACATTGGGCGACTACAAGTTTCTCTCTTCTCCGGTGGTTCTTGGTAACTCGGATATTGATCTTATTCTCGGGATGGATTGGCTTGCTAAGCACAAGGCGCATCTTGATTGTGCAGCCAGGCAGATTCAATTTACTCATTCGTCTGAGGATGTAATTGTCTTTGCCGCTCGTGATGATAACATCCGTCTATTTTCTCTCAATGAGAAGGGTGAACTCGATGCCATCTCGCAGATTCCAGTCGTTTGCGAATATCAAGACGTCTTTCCAGAAGAGCTTCCAGGAATGCCTCCGCACTGGCCAGTTGAATTCGTTATTGATCTCGAGCCTGACACGGAACCTGTGTGCAAACGTCCTTACAAGCTCGGACCTGAAGAGTTGAAGGAGCTGAAGAAGCAACTCGATATTCAAGAGAAAATGGGTCTCATCCGGCCTAGTTCTTCTCCGTGGGGTAGTGGTGTTCTTTTTGTGAAGAAGAAGGATGGAACGGACCGACTTTGTGTTGATTACCGCCCATTGAACAAGAAGACCATCAAGAACAAATACCCACTTCCCAACATCAACGAGATGTTCGAACAACTCAAAGGTGCCCAAGTATTCTCCAAGCTTGATCTCCGTATGGGTTATCATCAGATTCGAATTCGTGAGCAAGATATTCCCAAGACGGCTTTCAGGACAAGCTATGGTTCATATGAATACACTGTCATGTATTTTGGCCTCGTCAACACTCCTCCGACTTTCTCTCTCATGATGAACTTCATCTTCAACGCCTACACCAATGACTTCATTTTGGTCTATCTCGACGACATTCTGGTTTTCTCCAAGAACAAGGAAGATCATGCCAAGCACTTGCGTTTGGTACTCGATAAGCTCAGGGAACATCAGTTCTACGCCAAGTTCTCCAAGTGCGAATTTTGGCTCGATGAGGTTCTTTATCTTGGTCATATCATCTCTGCCAAGGGCATTGCCGTGAATCCTGAGAAGGTGTCTGCAATTGTGAATTGGGAACCTCCTCAGAACGTGAAGCAACTCCGTAGCTTCCTCGGTCTCGCAAGCTACTGCCGAAGATTCGTTGAAAACTTTTCTAAGATCGCGAAGCCTCTCTCAAATCTTCTCCAGAAGCACGTCAAGTACGTTTGGTCTCCGGAGTGTGACATTGCTTTCAACACTTTGAAAGAGAAATTGATCACTGCTCCAGTTCTGACTCCGCCTGATGAATCCAAGACGTACGAGGTATTTTGTGATGCCTCTCTCCAAGGTCTTGGCGCAGTATTGATGCAAGAGAAGAAAGTTGTTGCTTATACCTCTCGCCAGTTGAAGCCTAATGAGAAGAACTACCCCACTCATGATCTCGAGTTGGCGGCACTTGTGCATGCTCTTTTGACTTGGAGACATCTTCTATTGGGAAGAAAAGTGGACATTTTCACTGATCACAAGAGTCTCAAGTACATATTCACTCAGCCTAATCTCAACCTCAGAAAAACTCGATGGGTCGAAATGATTCAAGAGTATAATCCGAGTATCGAGTATACTCCAGGCAAGGCCAATGTGATTGCTGACGCATTGAGCAGAAAAGCTTACTGCAACAGTCTGATTCTCAAGCCTTATCAACCCGAGCTTTGTGAAGCTTTCCGCAAACTTAATCTACAAGTTGTTCCTCAAGGTTTCCTCGCCAACCTTCAAGTCTCTCCTACCTTGGAAGACCAGATTCGCCAAGCCCAGCTTCTTGATGCCATGGTGAAAAAGGTGAAGATTGGGATTGATAAGAGTCAACCCAAGTACAAGTGCTACCGCCTTGATGACAAGGATACTCTCTTCTTCGAGGATCGTATTGTTGTACCCAAAGGTGACCTTCGTAAATTGATCATGTATGAGGATCACAATTCTCTCCTCCCCTGGGAGCACGAAGATGTATCAGGACCTTAAGCAGGCTTATTGGTGGACTCGAATGAAGCGCGAGATCGCTCAATTCGTGAATGAATGTGATGTCTGCAGAAGAGTGAAGGCAGAACACCAAAGGCTAGCTGGTCTCCTCCAACCTCTTGCCATTCCAGAATGGAAGTTTGACCACATTGAGATGGACTTCGTGAGAAGGTTTCCAAAGTCCAAGCGTGGCAATGATGCTATATTCGTTGTCATCGATAAACTCACCAAAGTGGCTCACTTTCTGCCTATCAAAGAGTCGATCACTGCAGCTCAATAGGCGGAACTCTATACCTCTCGAATTGTCTCTCTCCACGGTATTCCACAAGTGATCTCTTCAGACCGTGCCGGCATCTTTACATCCAAGTTTTGGGATTCTTTTCAGAAGGCCATGGGCACCAACATCCGCTTCAGCACAGCTTTCCATCCTCAAACTAGCGGTCAAGTCGAGCGTGTCAACCAGATTCTTGAAGATATGCTCAGGGCTTGTGTGATCTCCTTCGGCATGAAGTGGGAGGATTGTCTTCCTTATGCTGAATTCTCCTACAACAACAGTTTTCAAGCAAGTTCGGGCAAGGCCCCATTTGAAATTCTGTATGGCAGGAAGTGCCATACCCCTCTCAACTGGTCTGAAACCGGTGAACATCAGCTTTTGGGTAATGACTTAATCATAGAGGCAGAGGAAATGTGCAAAGTCATTCGTGATAACCTCAAAGCAGCCCAATCCCGTCAGAAGAGCTACTATGATAGTAAGCACCGTGATTTGGCTTTCGAGATCGGAGATCATGTTTACCTCCGCGTCTCTCCTATGAAAGGTACTCGTCGCTTCGGTATCAAAGGGAAGTGTAACGCCCCGAGACCGATGTGCCAGGTGTCATTCAGTTATTCGCTGTTGTTGTCTTGTCATTGCTTGCGTGTCATGCATTGCATATCATGTCATCATGTGCATTTCATCTGCATACGTGTTCGTCTCATGCATCCGAGCATTTTCCCCGTTATCCGTTTTGCATTCCGGCGCTTCGTTCTCCTCCGGTGGTCATTTCTACCTTTCTTTCGTGTGTGGGCATTAAACATTTCCGGATTGGACCGAGACTTGTCATGCGGCCTTGGTTTACTACCGGTAGACCGCCTGTCAAGTTTCGTATCATTTGGACTTCGTTTGATACTCCAACGGTTAACCGAGGGACCGAGAAGGCCTTGTGTGTGTTGCAGCCCAACACCCCTCCAATTTGGCCCCAAACCCACCTTACTCTGCTCCGTCATCTAGAGCGTTCGATCACGATCGCGTGGCCGCAAACCGCACCTCATTTGGACTCTCCTAGATCCCTCTACCTATATATATATGTGTCTCCCTCCGAAATCCTCGCGCAGATCTAACCCTAGCTTCTTCCCACTCCGCCGCCGGACATGTCCGCGCCCGCCGGACGCGTCCAGCCTCCACCTCACGCTATCAATCAGAAGCCGCCACATCGCCCCGCCGCCACTCTCCTCCAACCACAGCGCGCCATGTCAGCGCCCGCGCCGCCCCACTTTGCCGTCGGCACGCGGAGCCCATCCGGGGCCCGCGCGGGCCCAGTTTCGCCGCCGCCGCACAGGAGCGCCCGGCTCCCCTTCGCCTTGCCGGATCGGCGCGCCGCCGCCGCCCCTTTGCCGGCCATCGCCGGAGCTTCGCCCAGCCGCTTCGCCAGGTCACCAGTGCCGCCATCCTCTTCCTCTCTGCTTCTCTCTCTCATGAGCGTCCTCTCTCTGTTCTCCCCAGGGGCCCTCGCCGGAGTCCCATGCCTCGTGCTCGTCGCCGGAGTGGACGGGTCTCGCCGGAGCTGCCTCCCTCTCGTCGAACCCGGCCTCCCCGTCGTCCTTGGGCGTCCTCCGCCCCAGATCCGGTTGCCCCGCCGCCGATCTACCCATTTCCGGCGCCTCCCGCGCGCCCCCGGCCTTCGCAGCCCTCGCCGGAGTCCCTATACCGCCGCGCCGCCGCCATGGCCATCCTCGGCTTCGAGCTCAGGAGGAGCACGACGGGGCTCTCGCTCACCTATGCCTCGTGGGCCGGCCCATCTCTCCAGCTTCCCCGGCCCATCTCCAGATTCGCGCCGCCCTTCCGGCCTGCCTCCTCTTCCTTCACGGGCCGAAGCCCATGGGTGAGCCGCCCCCAGCGCCCCGCCTCTGTTTTTTTCCTGCTGTTGGGCTTGCCTCAGATTCGGCCCGCATCGTTTCCAGATCTGGGCGATTTGTCTATTTTTCCTGAGACTGCTGTTCTGCAAATTAGTCCCCTTTTGTTAATGCATTTAATAACTCACTAACCGTGCATCGGATTAAAATGTTTTATATATGAAACTTGCTCAAAATTTTGTGTAGATTAATAATATGTAACTTTCACCCATTTTTAAAATGTTAAAAATGTTGTTTGCATTAATTTGCTCCTATGCCATGTTAAAATGATTTGTTTCATAACTAAATAACCGTAGCTCCGAATTTTAATAAACTTTATATGTAAATGGGGTTAGAAAAAATGTCTAGTTTAACATGGTGCACTCATCTTGCATGTTTAACAACTCTAAAATTATTTTTAGGGCAGAACAGTACCAACCTTAAATTATGCACATGAGGAGTTCCCGGAATTGTTGTTCGTTGCTTCCGGCCTCATTTAACCTTGACCTAGATAGGTAGTTTTCATTTGCTTCACCTCTTGCCATGTTAACAACATTTAATATTGTTGGTACCATAACGAGAGAGAACTAATAATTGATGTGGTGTTTTGTCAATATGCATCCCGATGCATATTGAGCTCCACTTAATTTGTAGGATTGTTTGTGCACTTTGCCATGCCATGCTTCATTAAACCGGACATACATCATATTTGGTTGTGCATCATGCCATGTTGATGTGTTGGTTGTTTACTATGTTGTTTGTTCTTTTCTGGTGTTGCTTCTTCGGGTTGGTTCCGATAACGTCGCGTTTGTGAGGAACCGTTCGTCTACGTCCGTTTGTATTCTTCATGGACTCGTTCTTCTTCCTTGCAGGATTTCAGGCAAGATGATCATACCCTCGAAATCACTACTATCTTTGCTATGCTAGTTTGCTCGCTCTTTGCTATGCCAATGCTACGATGCCTACCAATTTGCTTGTCAGCCTCCCAATTGCCATGTCAAACCTCTAACCCACCATGTCCTAGCAAACCGTTGATTGGCTATGTTACCGCTTTGCTCAGCCCCTCTTATAGCGTTGCTAGTTGCAGGTGAAGATTGGAGGCTGTTCCTTGTCGGGAATTTATTTACTTGTTGGGATATCACAATATATCTTATTTAATAATGCATCTATATACTTGGTAAAGGGTGGAAGGCTCGGCCTTATGCCTGGTGTTTTGTTCCACTCTTGCCGCCCTAGTTTCCGTCATATCGGTTGTTATGTCCGGATTTTGCGTTGCTTGCGTGGTTGGGTAATTAATGGGAACCCCTTGACAGTTCGCCTTAAGTAAAGCTCCTCCAGCAATGCCCAACCTTGGTTTTACCATTTGCCTCACCACCACCTACTTTTTCCCTTGGGAGTCGCTCTCTCGAGGGTCATCTTTATTTTAACCCCCCCGGGCCAGTGCTTGTCTAAGTGTTGGTCCGAAATG
The DNA here is from genome assembly GCF_003073215.2 of Triticum urartu. Lineage (NCBI taxonomy): Eukaryota > Viridiplantae > Streptophyta > Magnoliopsida > Poales > Poaceae > Triticum > Triticum urartu. Next base: position 373,589,367 of record NC_053028.1, on the reverse strand, counting down.
GGCAGCCTGCGAGGCCACCTCGGGGAAACTTGAGGGCTGGTTTTACTCGTAGCTGGACCTATCCGGTGTTGCCCTGAGAACGAGATATGTGCAGCTCCCATCAGGATGTCGGTGCATCGGGCGGTGTTGCTGGTTTAGTTTTACCCTGTCGAAATGTCTTGTTGTACCGGGATACGAGTCTATCGGAACATGTCTCGGGGAGGTCTATTCCTTCGTTGACCGTGAGAGCTTGTCATGGGCTAAGTTGGGACACCCCTGCAGGGATTTGAACTTTCGAAAGCCGTGCCCGCGGTTATGGGCAGATGGGAATTTGTTAACGTCCGGTTGTAGAAAACCTAAAGTTGACCTTAATTAAAATGAATCAACCGCGTGTGTAACCGTGATGGTCTCTTTCCGGCGGAGTCCGGGAAGTGAACACGGTGTTGGAGTTATGCTTGACGTAGGTTGTTCTAGGATCACTTCTTGATCATACTTTTATCGACCGTGCTTTGCCTTCTCTTCTCGCTCTCATTTGCGTATGTTAGCCACCATATATGCTAGTCGCTTGCTGCAGCTCCACCTCATACCTTTACCTTACCCATAAGCTTAAATAGTCTTGATCACGAGGGTGCGAGATTGCTGAGTCCCCGTGACTCACAGATACTTCCAAAACCAGCTTGCAGGTGCCGATGAGTCCATGCCGATGACGCAACCAAGCTTAGGAGGAGCTCGATGAAGATCTTGTCCTTTGTGTTGTTTCGTTCTAGTTGATCAGTAGTGGTGCCCAGTTGGGGGTGATTGGGACCGTGTCGCAGTTGGGTTCTCTTTTATTTTGGCGCCGTAGTCGGGCCATGAGTGTTTGGTTGATGTGATGTTATTTATGTACTTGATTGACATGGCGAGTGTAAGCCAACTATGTTATTCTCCCTTTTATTATATATTACATGGGATGTTGTGAAGATTGCCTAACTTGCGACATATGCCTTCAATGCGATTATGTCTCTAAGTCGTGCCTCGACACGTGGGAGCTATAGTCGCATCGAGGGTGTTACAGGAAGCTTGCCCCTAGATACGTGACCTTTCAAGATTGTCAGCAAGAGAGGTGACCTCGCCTATCAACTCGAGCTTCCTTCAAACTTTGCAAATGTTCATGACGTGTTCCATGTCTCTCAGCTTCGGAAGTGCTTCAAGACTCCCTGACCGCACCGTCAACTTCCAGGACATTGAGCTCCAAGAAGATCTCTCTATCGTGAGCACCCAGTTGCTATTCTGAAGAGACTGAACGCAAGACTCGCAATAAGTTCAACCAAATTTCTCAAAAGTCAAGTGGTCACACCGTTTCCGACCGTGAAGCTACCTGGGAACGCGAGGATCACCTCCGTTCTGAGTACCCGGCGTTCTTTCAGTCCTAGATCTCGGACGAGATCCTTTCGTAGTGGTGGAGTGTTTGTAACACCCCGTGTAACTTTCCCAATTTGTACTCCAACTCTTGCCGTTTCCGGCATTAAGTTAATTCATTTTCTCGGGTTCGGGTTTTTGTCTCCGTGTGTTGTTATCATTGTCATGCATCTCTTATCATGTCATCATGTGCATTGCATTGGCATACGTGTTCATCTCATGCATTCAAGCTTTTTCCCCGTTGTTCGTTTTGCATTTCCGGCGCTTCGTTCTCCTCCGGTGGTCATTTCTACCTTTCTTTCGTGTGTGGGATTAAATATTTCCGGATTGGACCGAGACTTGCCAAGCGGCCTTGGTTTACTACCGGTAGACCGCCTGTCAAGTTTCGTATCATTTGGACTTCGTTTGATACTCCAACGTTAACCGAGGGACCGAGAAGGCCTTGTGTGTGTTGCAGCCCAACACCCCTCCAATTTGGCACAAAACCCACCTTACTCTGCTCCGTCTCTAGAGCGTTTGATCACGATCGCGTGGCCGAACCGCACCTCATTTGGACTCTCCTAGCTCCCTCTACCTATATATAATGTGTGTCTCCTTCTCCGAAATCCTCGCGCAGATCTAACCTAGCTTCTTCCACTCCGCCGCCGGACATGTCCGCGCACCGACGGACACGTCCAGTCCACCTCCGCTATCCAATCAGGCCGCCACATCGCTCCGCCATCTCCTCGCCAACCACAGCGCCCATGTCAGCGCCCGCGCCGGCCCGCTGACTGGCCTCGCCGCGGAGCCCATCCGGGCCCGCGCGGGCCCAGTCGCCGCCTCGCACAAGCGCCTCGCTCCCCGTCGCCTTGCCGGATCGGCGCGCTGCCGCGCGCCCTCGCCGGCCATCGCCGAGCTTCGCCCAGCCGTTTTGCCAGGTCACCAGCGCCGCCATCCTCTTCCTCTCTGCTTCTCTCTCTCATGAGCGTCCTCTCTCTGTTCTCCCCAGGGGCCCTCGCCGGAGTCCCATGCCTCGTGCTCGTCGCCGGAGTGGATGGGTCTCGCCGGAGCTGCCGCCCTCTCGTCGAACCCGGCCTCCCCGTCGTCCTTGGGCGTCCTCCGCCCCAGATCCAGTTGCCCCGCCGCCGATCTACCCGTTTCCGGCGCCTCCCGCGCGCCCCCGGCCTTCGCAGCCCTCGCCGGAGTCCCTGTACCGCCGCGCCGCCGCCATGGCCATCCTCGGCTTCGAGCTCAGGAGGAGCACGAACTGGGCTCTCGCTCACCTGTGCCTCGTGGGCCGGCCCATCTCTCCAGCTTCCCCGGCCCAGCTCCAGATCCGCGCCGCCCTTCCGGCCTGCCTCCTCTTCTTCACGGGCCGAAGCCCATGGGTGAGCCGCCCCCAGCGCCCCGCCTCTGTTTTTTTTCCTGCTGTTGGGCTTGCCTCAGATTCGGCCCGCATCGTTTCCAGATCTGGGCGATTTGTCTATTTTTCCTGAGACTGCTGTTTTGCAGATTAGTCCCTTTTGTTCATGCATTTAATAACTCACTAACCGTGCATCGGATTAAAATGTTTTATATATGAAACTTGCTCAAAATTTTGTGTAGATTAATAATATGCAACTTTCACCCATTTTTAAAATGTTAAAAATGTTGTTGCATTAATTTGCTCCTATGCCATGTTAAAATGATTTGTTTCATAACTAAATAACCGTAGCTCCGAATTTAATAAAACTTTATATGTAAATGGGGTAGAAAAATGTCTAGTTTAACATGGTGCACTCATCTTGCATGTTTAACAACTCTAAAATTATTTTCAGGGCAGAACAGTACCTAACCTAATATATGCACATGAGGAGTCCCGGATTTGTTGTTTGTTGTTCCCGGCCTCATTTAACCTTGACTAGATAGGTAGTTTTCTTTTTGTTTCCCCTCTTGCCATGTTTAACAACATTTAATATTGTTGGGTACATAAACGAGATCGAACTAAATAATTGATGTGGTGCTCTGTCAATATGCAACTCGTTGCATATTGAGCTCCACTTAATTTGTAGGATTGTTTGTGCACTTTGCCATGCCATGCTTCATTAAACCGGACATACATCATATTTGGTTGTGCATCATGCCATGTTGATGTGTTGGTTGTTTACTATGTTGTTTGTTCTTTTCTGGTGTTGCTTCTTCGGGTTGGTTCCGATAACGTCGCGTTTGTGAGGAACCGTTCGACTACGTCCGTTTGTCTTCTTCATGGACTCGTTCTTCTTCCTTGCGGGATCTCAGGCAAGATGATCATACCCTTGAAATCACTACTATCTTTGCTATGCTAGTTTGCTCGCTCTTTTGCTATGCCAATGCTACGATGCCTACCATTTGCTTGTCAGCCTCCCAAATTGCCATGTCAAACCTCTAACCCGCCATGTCCTAGCAAACCGTTGATTGGCTATGTTACCGCTTTGCTCAGCCCCTCTTATAGCGTTGTTAGTTGCAGGTGAAGATTGGAGGCCGTTCCTTGTCGGGACATTTATTTACTTGTTGGGATATCACTACATATCTTATTTAATTAATGCATCTATATACTTGGTAAAGGGTGGAAGACTTGGCCTTATGCCTGGTGTTTTGTTCCACTCTTGCCGCCCTAGTTTCCGTCATATCGGTGTTATGTTCCCGGATTTTGCGTTCCTTGCGTGGTTGGGTAATAATGGGAACCCCTTGACAGTTTGCCTTAAGTAAAGCTCCTCCAGCAATGCCCAACCTTGGTTTTACCATTTGCCTCACCACCACCTACTTTTCCCTTGGGAGTCGCTCTCTCGAGGGTCATCTTTATTTAACCCCCCCGGGCGAGTGCTTGTCTAAGTGTTGGTCCGAAATGGGCAGCCTGCGGGGCCACCTCGGGGAAACTTGAGGGCTGGTTTTACTCGTAGCTTGACCTATCCGGTGTTGCCCTGAGAACGAGATATGTGCAGCTCCCATCAGGATGTCGGCGCATCGGGCGGTGTTGCTGGTTTAGTTTTACCCTGTCGAAATGTCTTGTTGTACCGGGATACCGAGTCTGGTCGGAACGTCTCGGGTGGAGGTCTATTCCTTCGTTGACCGTGACAGCTTGTCATGGGCTAAGTTGGGACACCCTGCAGGGATTTGAACTTTCGAAAGCCGTGCCCGCGGTTATGGGCAGATGGGAATTTGTTAACGTCCGGTTGTAGAAAACCTAAACTTGACCTTAATTAAAATGAATCAACCGCGTGTGTAACCGTGATGGTCTCTTTCCGGCGGGGTCCGGGAAGTGAACACGGTTGTTGGAGTTATGCTTGACGTAGGTTGTTATAGGATCACATCTTGATCATACTTTTATCGACCGTGCTTTGCCTTCTCTTCTCGCTCTCATTTGCGTATGTTAGCCACCATATATGCTAGTCGCTTGCTGCAACTCCACCTCATACCTTTACTTTACCCATAAGTTTAAATAGTCTTGATCGCGAGGGTGCGAGATTGCTGAGTCCCCGTGGCTCACAGATACTTCCAAAACCAGTTTGCAGGTGCCGATGAGTCCATGCCGATGACGTAACCCAGCTCAGGAGGAGCTCGATGAAGACCTTGTCCTTTGTGTTGTTTTGTTCTAGTTGATCAGTAGTGGTGCCCAGTTGGGGGTGATTGGGACCGTGTCGCAGGTTGGGTTCTCTTTATTTTGGCGCCGTAGTCGGGCCATGAGTGCTTGTTTGATGTGATGTTATTTATGTACTTGATTGACATGGCGAGTGTAAGCCAACTATGTTATCTCCCCTTTTATTATCATATTACATGGGATGTTGTGAAGATTGCCTAACTTGCGACATATGCCTTCAATGCGATTATGTCTCTAAGTCGTGCCTCGACACGTGGGAGCTATAGTCGCATCGAGGGTGTTACAGGAAGCTTGCCCCTAGATACGTGGTACCTTTCAAAATTGTCAGCAAGAGAGGCGACCTCGCCTATCAACTCGAGCTTCCTTCAAACTTTGCAAATGTTCATGACGTGTTCCATGTCTCTCAGCTTCGGTAGTGCTTCAAGACTCCTGACCGCACCGTCAACTTCCAGGACATTGAGCTCCAAGAAGATCTCTCTTATCGTGAGCACCCAGTTGCTATTCTTGAAGAGACTGAACGCAAGACTCGCAATAAGTCAACCAAATTTCTCAAAGTCAAGTGGTCACACCGTTCCGACCGTGAAGCTACCTGGGAACGCGAGGATCACCTCCGTTCTGAGTACCCGGCGTTCTTTCAGTCCTAGATCTCGGGACGAGATCCTTTCGTAGTGGTGGAGTGTTGTAACACCCCGGATGTAACTTTCTCAATTTGTACTCCAACTCTTGCCGTTTCTGGCTTTAAGTTAATTCATTTTCTCGGGTTCGGGTTTTTTTGTCTCCGTGTGTTGTTATCGTTGTCATGCATCTCTTATCATGTCATCATGTGCATTGCATTTGCATACGTGTTCATCTCATGCATTCGAGCATTTTCCCCGTTGTCCGTTTTGCATTCCGGCGCTTCGTTCTCCTCCGGTGGGCACTTCTACCTTTCTTTCGTGTGTGGGGATTAAACATTTCCGGATTGGACCGAGACTTGCCAAGCGGCCTTGGTTTACTACCAGTAGACTGCCTGTCAAGTTTCGTATCATTTGGACTTGGTTTGATATTCCAACGGTTAACCGAGGGACCGAAAAGGCCTCGTGTGTGTGGCAGCCCAACACACCTCCAATTTGGCCCAAAACCTACCTAAGCCTTCTCCATCCTCTAGATCGTTCGATCACGATCGCGTGGCCAAAGACCGCACCTCATTTGGACCCTGCTAGCTCCCTCTATGCCTATTTAAAGACACCCCCGAATTTCTCCTTCCCCTTCCTCCCAAAACCCTAGCTCCACTCGTCATCGCGCGCCGCCTGACAAAAATTGCCACCGACGGACACTGTCCGATCCGCCCCCGTCGCCGCCACATGGCGCTCCGCCATTCACCGCCGCCGCCGCGCCCACATGGCCGCCACGCCGGCCCGCTGAGGCCCGCCGCAGGCCCTCCCGGGCACAGCCGCCAGCGCCGCCCCGCGTCTCCTCTTCCCCGTCGCCGGTCCCTTGCACCGCCGCCGCCATTGCCGCGCCCCTCGCCGGCGTCGACGGCCGCCACCGCCGCCCGCTCCGGCCGCATCTTCGGCCGCCCCGCGCGCCCAGCTCCGCCGCCCTCCTCTCCCGCCCGGCTCGCCGTACCTTCCGGCCTCCTCCTCCCTCCTTAATGCCGCCTCTCTGGCCTCTCTGGCAAGCCGCCGGCCTACCTCCCTGACGAACTCCGGCGGACCTCGGTTGGCGTGCGCCCAGATCCAGATCCGGGTGAACAGTAAACCCTAGGTCGCCTCCTCTTTTTCCTAAGTCTGCAGTCCAAGTGCCCATGTTCATCTCAGAGAGTACATCATTTCATTCCATTCCATCATTTTCATTTGAGTTCATCTTGTTGCCCGAAATGCTGTTAGAAGAGTGCTACTTGAGATATTTGTCAGATCTGCTGCTCCATTTAGCTTTTTGTCTTTTTTGCCATGATTAATGTGTGCATGATATGCCCATGAGCTCTACATATGTTTTGTTAAGGGTTTTGTCATCTTTCCAGAGGTGAAACATGTATTTTTGTGATGTGTGTGGTGACTAGCACAAGCTTGCAAAGTGGTGCACTTGGTAATTCTGATTTCAGGGACTTAGCTTTTCCACTAAGTCCTTGAGCTGTTTATCTCATATGCCATATGTTCATGTTGTTTCCTAGTGATCCGTGCCTCTTTTGAGGAGGATCAGTAAGGTTGTTTTCTTAATATTGTAGTGCGCTATCCATCCATGTCTTTGTTTGCAATTATGGAGCACCCTAGCTTGAGTCAATCGAGCTCTACTTTTGCTACTTGGTGAATCTGGGCAGATTGTCAACTTGTTTGCAATTTTGCCGATGATGTTGTAGTTGATCCGTGCATGCTATGCTATTGTTCTTGCCATGTCTAGCTTGAATTTAGTGTATTCTTGATGGGTGTATGCTTAGCTTGTCATGAATTGCTCCGTAGTGAGTGCATCGAGCTCGAAAACATGCCTACTTGAGATATGTTTCAGCATGTGCCAGTTTTCACTAAGTCTGAAAACTGATTATGTTTTTTCCATGTTCACATGCTTGCAATTGTATTTTCTGATCCCTTTTGGCTCAAGGTCACTAAGGGACTTTTGTTAAGCTCTTTGAGTAGCTCCATGCCATGCTTTACTTTGCCATGTTCAGGTCCTGTAGCATGTAGTTTTGTTGCTCCGAAGAGTGCTATCTGATCTGAAATTCCAGACAAGTGTTAATTTCACTAAGTCTGAAATCTGTTTGCCATATGCATTTTTGCCATGCTTGTTCGAACCTATTAGTGGATGAATTGGCCATAGCTCAGTTCTAGACTTTTGTTAAGAATCTTGAATGCATCCCTGCCATGTATTTTGTTGTCATGTTTGAGTGCTGTAGCATGTTCATCTCATTGCATTTAGATGGCTACTTGCTGTAAATCGCAGACCGGTGTCATATTTGAATTGCTTGCCATTTCCAAACCGTAACTCCGATTCCGGCGTTCTTTATATGGTTTTCAAGTGATTTCATCTCACCTTTCCAGCGGCACACTTGGATTTCCAGGTTGAGGCCAGGTTCTTGCATTTTCTGTCACATCTTGCATATGCATCCCGCATCGCATCCCGCATAGCATACCATCTTTGCATCATATTGTTTGAGCTTTGCGCGTGGTTGATTGTGTTCCATTTGTTTGTTTGTCTTGTTTGGGTAGAGAATGGAGACGAGTTCGCTAACGAGGATCCCATTGAGTTTGCTTTCGAGGATCCAGTCAACTCTGACAACTGTGCAGGCAAGATGATCATACCCTCGAAATCACTACTATCTTTGCTATGCTAGATTGCTCGTTCTTTTGCTATGCCAATGCTACGATGCCTACCACTTTCTTTCAACTCTAACCCACCATGTCCTAGCAAACCGTTGATTGGCTATGTTACCGCTTTGCTCAGCCCCTCTTATAGCGTTGCTAGTTGCAGGTGAAGATTGGAGGCCGTTCCTTGTTGGAACATTTATTTACTTGTTGGGATATCATTATATTGCCATGTTATCTTAATGCATCTATATACTTGGTAAAGGGTGGAAGGCTCGGCCTCTCGCCTAGTGTTTTGTTCCACTCTTGCCGCCCTAGTTTCCGTCATATCGGTGTTATGTTCCCGGATTTTGCGTTCCTTACGCGGTTGGGTTATAATGGGAACCCCTTGATAGTTCGCCTTGATTAAAGCTTTTCCAGCAATGCCCAACCTTGGTTTTACCATTTTCCACCTAGCCTCTTTTCCCTTGGGTTTCCGGAGCCCGAGGGTCATCTTATTTTAGCCCCCCCGGGCCAGTGCTCCTCTGAGTGTTGGTCCAACCGAGCGATGTCCGGGGCTACCAGGGGCAACTCTGGGCTGGCCTACCCGACGTCTGGCTCATCTGAGTGTGCCCTGAGAACGAGATATGTGCAGCTCCTATCGGGATTTGTCGGCACATTCGGGCGGTGTTGCTGGTCTTGTTTTAACCTGTCGAAGTGTCTTGAAGAACCGAGGATACCGAGTCTGATCGGAACGTCTGGAGGAGGTCTATTCCTTCGTTGACCGTGAGAGCTTGTCATGGGCTAAGTTGGGACTCCCCTGCAGGGATTTGAACTTTCGAAAGCCGTGCCCGCGGTTATGGGCAGATGGGAATTTGTTAATGTCCGGTTGTAGATAACTTGAACCTTAACTTAATTAAAATGAATCAACCGAGTGTGTTACCGTGATGGCCTCTTCTCGGCGGAGTCCGGGAAGCGGACACGGTGTTGGAGTAATGTTTGCGCAGGTTGCTCTCTAGTTTCTCGCTCGCGCTTTGCCTCCTCTTCTCGCTCTCTTTTGCGAATAAGTTAGCCACCATATTTGCTAGTCGCTTGCTGCAGCTCCACATATATTTTACCTTGCCTTACCTATAAGCTTAAATAGTCTTGATCGCGAGGGTGCGAGATTGCTGAGTCCCTGTGGCTCACAGATTACTATTACACCAGATGCAGGGCCTGATGATTCCGCTCCAGGTGACGCGCTTGAGCTCAAGTGGGAGTTCGACGAGGACTCTCAACGATTACTATGTTTCCTTTCCGATGATCAGTAGTGGTGCCCAGTTGGGGGTGAATTCGGGACCGTGTCGCATGTTGGGTTATCTTTTATTTTGGCGCCGTAGTCGGGCCATGAGTGTTTGGATGATGTAATGTTATTTATGTACTTGATTGACGTGGCGAGTGTAAGCCAACTATGTTATCTCCCTTTTTATTATCTATATTACATGGGATGTTGTGAAGATTGCCTAACTTGCGCGACATATGCCTTCAATGCGATTATGCCTCTAAGTCGTGCCTCGACACATGGGAGATATAGTCGCATCGAGGGTGTTACACCACTATCCAGCATGCATCTAGAGTATTAAGTTAAAAATAGAGTAACGCCTTAAGCAAGATGACATGATGTTGAGAGATAAATTCATGCAATATGAAATAAACCCCATCTTGTTATCCTTGATGGCAACGATACAATACGTGCCTTGCTGCCCTTCTGTCACTGGGTAAGGACACCGCAAGATCGAACCCAAAGCTAAGCACTTCTCCCATGGCAAGAACTACCAATCTAGTTGGCCAAACCAAACGGATAATTCGAAGAGACTTGCAAAGATAACCAATCATGCATAAAAGAATTCAGAGAAGATTCAAATATTATTCATAGATAGACTTCATGATAAACCTACAATTCATTGGTCTCAACAAACACACCGCAAAAAGAAGATTACATCGAATAGATCTCCACAAGAGAGGGGGAGAACTTTGTATTGAGATTCAAAGAGAGAGAAGAAGCCATCTAGCTACTAACTATGGACCCGAAGGTCTGAGGTAAACTACTCACACTTCATCGGAGGGGCTATGATGATGTAGAAGCCCTCCGTGATGACGGCCCTCTTCCGGCGGAGCTCCGGAATAGGCCCCAAGATGGGATCTCGTGGATACAGAAAGTTGCGGCGGTGGAATTAGGTTTTTGGCTCCTGTTCTGATCGTTTGGGGGTACGTGTGTATATATAGGAGGAAGGAGTACGTCGGTGGAGCACCGAGGGGCCCACGAGGCAGGGGGACGTGCCCTAGGAGGGGCCCACCCTCGTGACCACCTCTTTGATCCCTTGCAGTAGGGTCCAAGTCTCCTGGATCACGTTTGGTGAGAAAATCACGTTTCCGAAGATTTTATTCCGCTTGGACTCTGGTTGATATTCTGTTTATCCGAAACACTGAAATAGGCAAAAAACAGCAATTCTGGGCTCGGCCTCCGGTTAATAGGTTAGTCCCAAAAATAATATAAAAGTGGAAAATAAAGCCCAATATAGTCCAAAACAGTAGATAATATAGCATGGAGCAATCAAAAATTATAGATACATTGGAGACGTATCAGGCATCCCCAAGCTTAATTCCTGCTCGTCCTCGAGTAGGTAAATGATAAAAAAAGAATTTTCGATGCGGAGTGCTACTTGGCATAATTTCAATGCAAATCTTATTAATTGCGGTATGAATATTTAGATTAGAAAGATTCAAGACAAAAGTTTATATTGACATAGAAAATAATAATACTTCAAGCATACTAACAAAGCAATTATGTCTTCTCAAAATAACATGGCCAAAGAAAGTTATCCCTACAAAATCATATAGTCTGGCTATGCTCCATCTTCTGCACACAAAATATTTAAATCATGCACAACCCCGATGACAAGCCAAGCAATTGTTTCATACTCTAACTTTTTCAAAACTTTTTCAATCTTCACGCAATACATGAGCGTGAGCCTTGGATATATCACTATAGGTGGAATAGAATGGTGGTTGTGGAGAACACAAAAAGGAGAAGATAGTCTCACATCAACTAGGCGTATCAATGGGCTATGGAGATGCCCATCAATAGATATCAATGTGAGTGAGTAGGGATTGCCATGCAATGGATGCACTAGAGCTATAAATGTATGAAAGCTCAACAAAAGAAACTAGTGGGTGTGCATCCAACTTGCTTGCTCACGAAGACCTAGGGCAATTTGAGGAAGCCCATCATTGGAATATACAAGCCAAGTTCTATAACGTAAAATTCCCACTAGTATATGGAAGTGACAATATATGAGACTCTCTATATGAAGAACATGGTGCTACTTTGAAGCACAATATATCAGACTTGCTATATCATGGTGCTACTTTGAAGGACAAGTGTGGAAAAAAAGAATAGTAGCATTGCCCATTATTTATTTATTTATATTTTTTTGGGGCCTTCTTTTTTTTTGGCCTTTCTTTTTTTGGGACAATGCTCTATTGAATGATGATCATCACACTTCTATTTATTTACAACTCAATGATTACAACTCGATACTAAAACAAAGTATGACTCTATATGAATGCCTCCGGCGGTGTACCGGGATATGCAATGAATCAAGAGTGACAAGTATGAAAGAATTATGAACGGTGGCTTTGCCACAAATACTATGTCAACTACATGATCATGCTAAGCAATATGACAATGATGGATGTGTCATGATGAACTAGATGGTGGAAAGTTGCATGGCAATATATCTCAGAATGGCTATGGAAATGCCATAATAGGTAGGTATGGTGGCTGTTTTGAGGAAGGTATATGGTAGGTGTATGATACAGGCGAAAGGTGCGCGGTATTAGACAGGCTAGCAAGGGTGGAAGGGTGAGAGTGCGCATAATTCATGGACTCAACATTAGTCATAAAGAACTCATATACTTATTGCAAAAATTTAGAAGTTATCAAAGCAAAGTATTACGTGCATGCTCCTAGGGGGATAGATTGGTAGGAAAAGACCATCGCTCGTCCCCGACCGCCACTCATAAGGAAGACAATCAATAAATAAATCATGCTCCGACTTCATCACATAACGGTTCACCATACGTGCATGCTACGGGAATCACAAACTTAAACACAAGTATTATTTAAATTCACAACTACTCAACTAGCATTACTTTAATATTATCACCTCCATATCTCAAAACAATTATCATGCTTCAATCTTTTCTTAGTATTCAACACACTCAAAAGAAAGTTTCACAAATCTTGAATACCAAGCATATTATTATTAGGAAAATTACCATGCTATTAAGAGACTCTCAAATTAATTTAAGTGAAGCATGAGAGATCAATAGTCTCTTTAAAACGAATCCACCATCCTGCTCTAAAAGGTCTAAGTGAAGCACATAGAGCAAAATTATCTAGCTCAAAAGGTATAAGTGAAGAACATAGAGCAAAACTATCTAGCTCAAAGGATATAAGTGAAGCACATAGAGCAAAATTATCTAGCTCAAAAGATATAAGTGAAGCACATAGAGGAAAATTATCTAGCTCAAAAGATATAAGTGAAGCACATAGAGTATTCTATCAAATTTTAATTCATGTATGACTCTCTCAAAAGGTGTGTACAGCAAGTATGATTGTGGCATACTAAAAAACAAAGACACAAATAATACAATACGCTCCAAGCAAAACACATATCATGTTGGTGAATAAAAATATAGCTCCAAGTAAATTACCGTTGGAAGTGGACTTAAAGAGGGGATGCCTTCCGGGGCATCCCCAAGCTTTGACTTTTTGGTGTCCTTGGATTATCTTGGGGGTGCCATGGGCATCCCCAAGCTTAGGCTCTTGCCACTCCTTGTTCCATGATCCATCAAAAGAATTCACCCAAAACTTGAAAACTTCACAACACAAAACTCAAGACAGAAAACTCGTGAGCTCCGTTAGCGAAAGAAAACAAAAGACCAATTCAAGGTACTGTAATTAACTCATTCTTTATTTATATTGGTGTTAAACCTACTGTATTCCAACTTCTCTATGGATTATAAACTATTTTACTAGCCATAGATTCATTAAAATAAGCAAACAACACACGGAAAACAGAATCTGTCAAAAACAGAACAGTCTGTAGTAATCTGTAGGTAGCGCAAAATATGGAACCCCAAAAATTCTAAAATAAATTGCTGGACGTGAGGAATTTATATATTAATCATACGAAAAAATAATTAACTAAATAGAACTCTTCAAATAAAAATGAGAGCAGTTCTCGTGAGCACTAAAGTTTCTGTTTTTTACAGCAAGTTCAACAAGACTTTCCCCAAGTCTTCCCAACGGTTCTACTTGGCACAAACACTAATTAAATACAAAAAACACAACCAAAACAGAGGCTAAATAATTTATTTATTAAATAACAGCAAGGAAAAATATTGGGTTGTCTCCCAATAAGCGCTTTTCTTTAAAGCCATCTTAGCTAGGCATTGATAATTTTAATGAGGCTCACATGAAAGACAAGAATTGAAGCACAAAGAGGGCATCATAAAACATGTGACAAACACATCTAAGTCTAACATACATCCTATGCATAGTCATCTTATAGGCAAACAAATTGTCAAGGCAAGCAAAAACTAGCATATGCAAGGAAGTGGAAAGAAACAATAGCAATCTCAACATAACAAGAGGTAATTTAGTAACATGAAGATTTCTACAACCATATTTTCCTCTCTCATAGTAATTACATGTAGGATCATAAGAAAATTCAACAAAATAGCTATCACATACAATATTTTCAACATGATCCACATGCATGCAAAGTTGACACTCTTCCAAAATAGTGGGATTAACATTAACTAAAGTCATGACTTCTCCAAACCCACTTTTATCAAGATTTTCATAAGATTGAACATTCTCCAAATATGTGGGATCTAAAGTTGACACTTTTCCAAACCCACTTTCAATAATATTTCAAACACTATTATCAATCTCATATTCATCATGGGGTTTAAATAAATTTTCAAGATCATAAGAAGAATCACCCCAATCATAATCATTGCAACAAGTAGTAGACATAGCAAAACTAGCATCCCCAAGCTTAGGGTTTTGCATCTTATTAGCACAATTGACATCCAGAGAATTTATAATAAAATCATGCTTTTTATTCAAAGATCTATCATGAGTCACTTCATAAAGCACTTCATCACGATTTTCAGATTTACGGATTTCAGGCAAAAGCTTATAAAGATAATCTAGTGCATCCAAATCACTAGGAATTGGTTCATCATAATTGGATCCCTTAAAAAGATTGGCAAGCGGATGAGGATCCATAGATCTTAAGTTCTCTGCTTAGTAATAAATAAACAACTATTCCAACCATACGAGCAAACAAAAAGCAAGCGGACAAAAGAGGCAAATAGAGAGGGAGGATAGAGAGAGAGAGGGCGAATAAAATGACAAGGGTGAATTGGGGGGAGAGGAAAACGAGAGGCAAATGGCAAATAATGTAATGCGAGAGATAGGGATTGTGATGGGTACTTGGTATATTGACTTTTTGCGTAGACTCCCCGGCAACGGCGCCAGAAATCCTTCTTGCTACGTCTTGAGCTTGCGTTGGTTTTCCCCGAAGAGGAAGGGATGATGCAGCAGAGTAGCGTAAGTATTTCCCTCAGTTTTTGAGAACCAAGGTATCAATCCAGTAGGATCCCACGCTCAAGTCCCTCATACCTGCACAAAGCGATAGCTACTCGCAACCAACACGATTAGTGGTTGTCAAGCCTGTCGGATTTCGGTTTCTGACAGACCATTGAGGTTCGAACACTGGGGTGCGCATGGAGATTTCGCCTCCTACCTACCTGCACCCCTCCGCCATGCTTGGATCGAAACTAAGGAAAGAACAACACAAGAGACACAGGGTTTATACTGGTTCGGGCCACCGTTCTGGTGTAATACCCTACTCCAGTGTGTGGTGTGTGGATTGCCTCTTGGGCTGATGATGATGAACAATGCAAGGAAGAACAGCCTCACGAGGGTCTGTTCTTGGCTGGGGCGATGAACTGCTCGGAGGAGTTCAGTCACCTTTCTCTCTCTCTGCTCTCCTATGACCGACCCCCTTGCTGTGTGGGTGGCTGGTCCTATTTATAGAGGCCCTGGTCCTCTCCCCAAATATTGAGCGGGAAGGGAGCCAACAATGGCGGGCTAATTTGAAGGGGGACAACAAGTATCAACTATCCTGACAAAAGTAGTCTTCGCCTGCGCAAAGCTCTGGTGATGACGCCGTCTTTGGCTCCACGGTGACCTCCGTCTCGTAGTCCTCCTTGTCTTGGTCTCGTTGCACCGAAATGGCAACCTTTGCCTGATGCCTCGGTACTCCGCGGCTGCGCTTGCCCCCTTTGCACCAAAGAGGAAAGGAGGATGCTGCGCGGGCTGGCACCCGCCTGGCGCCCCCGGTCATCATGGCTTGCGTCACGGGCACCTCGTGAGGTACCCCGCATTGATCTCTCCGCCTCCTCGTGAGCCAGCCTGACGAGGCCGTGCCTGAGGAAGCTCCTAGTCGTTCGCCCCACGAGGCTTGGCCCCTCGCGAGGGTCTTGGGTTTGTGTTGGTGAAGATGGGCCGTGCTGGGCCCCCCTTTGAGCCACGCCGCAGGCCGCAGGCAGGCAAGTCTGGGGACCCCGTTCCCAGAACGCCGACAGTAGCCCCCGGGCCCAAGGCGCACCTGGACTTGGCCATGCAGGGAGGTGGAAGGGCAAGATCGAAGCGCCGCGGGCCCTAACAGCCGGCGGCCTTGGGCGCCGCGTGGCGGTTGATTGGACGTGGGCGTCTCCACTTCCCCATGGTGCCTCGGCAACTGCACTGACTGGAAAAGTCCCTGCATGCAAAACGGGTCATGATTACCTGCGATCGTGGAGGTCGGCGGTTGGCCTCCACCGGCTATAAGTACGGGACGGCGTGCGCCCTTCCGGTTCATCTCCCCTTGCTTCTCCTTCTTCTTCATGGCCCCGTCGAGGAGGTTCTCGGCCGCGGAGAAGGGGAAGGCTTGCCAGGAAGAGCATGCCTCTCCCCTGCCCAAGCGCGGCCGAGGGCGCCCCCGCAAACATCCTGTGGCCACCACGGCAGCTCCCCGCGGCCGCGGAGACGCTTTCCAGCGAAGTGGCGGGCGGATTGCTGCGGCCGGGGGGTGCGCTCCGGCTGCACGTCCCCCTATGCCGCGCTTTCGCGCTGCAGAGGTGCTGCCGGAGTTCGTCGTGTGGTCGGCGGAGCCGACTAGCACCCGGCTCCCACTTCCTCGCTTCCTCCTCGGCGAGCTCCCGGCCGGCGCCCCGGGCGGCCTCTGGCTTCAGGCCGACGGCTGCTGCAGCCGGGCCTCATGGGTTTCACTGGAGGTCTCCGCAGCCGGGAGCCTGGCCCTGGCCCGCGGTTGGCAGACGTTTGCCCGCGCGCGTGGCTTGGGCCATCGGTGCACCCTATACTTCAGGTTCGACGGCGATGCCACCCTCTACGTGAGGGTGTTTGGGGAAGATGGTCGCCGCGCAGGGTGTTGCCCCGAGGGCGACGATCGCGGCTGGGAACCCGGCTCCGGCGATGATGGAGAGGACGGCGCTCGCGGGGCTGGCGGCGCTCAGGGTTCCTCACGCTTTTCTGGTCCTTCTTCAGGCGGCGACTCTCCTAGTGGTGGCCGTAGCCAGCCCCCACGCCGTCGTATCTGCTTCGGGGGTGGTGGCACGTCCGCCCACCGACGCGCCCTGGTGAAGCGCGAGAGGGAGTCCGCCTGAGCTCCGGAGGCAGCTCGGGCTTCCCTGCGGGCTGGTGCGAGGCGAGCTGCACCAGATTTGTTTTTTCTCTTCCCTTTTCCTGCATAAAGAAGGACAGTAGTGTGGTGCCCCGCGGGGGCGTATATGGGTTATTGCTGTTAATTATCGTTTCGCTTTCTTCATCGTACCTTCCAACTATGTGCCCGCGCGTGGATGGTTCCCGGCCCCAGCCGTGGGGGCGACCGACCCAGGCCCTGTGTTTGTGTCGCGGTGCCCGAGGGGCACGGACTGGAGGGGTGCTCCTGCAAGGGGCCCAGGTCGCGAACCCTTTGAGTGACTAGGATAGGAACACTCGTGAGGGCGCTCGGCTCTCCTCCTCGCGAGGCCTTGCACAAGAGAAATCGAGGCAGGAGCGTGAAAAGCCGAAGAACCGCAAGCCAAAGACGGCAACAACTTCAATAAAACTTCAAATGAAGAAGAACAAGCCAACTGCGGAAAGCAAATAAAAAGCCGCGTCCGGCACCTAGTCTAGTCTTCGACGTCTTCTCACCAGCGCGGAGCTAAGTGCTGCCACTGAGCATGGGAGGGAGCCCCAGGGCCTGAGGCCGGCGCTCCTGAGACTCCGGGGCGTGTACAGACCCAACTCATTATTACGTGAGAGTGTCATGGGCGGCGAGCTTCACAGGCGTTCGCCTTGCTTCACAGGCTCCGGGCCTTTTCCGAAACGCGATAGCTTCATAGGCATTCGCCTTGCTTCACAGGCTCCGGGCCTTTTCCAAAGTGCGATAGCTTCACAGGCATTCTCCTTGCTTCACAGGCTCCGGGCCTTTTCCAAAACGCGATAGCTTCACAGGCATTCACCTTGCTTCACAGGCTCCGGGCCTCTTCCAAAACGCGATAGCTTCACAGGCATTCGCCTTGCTTCACAGGCTCCGGGCCTTTTCCAAAACGCGATAGCTTCACAGGCATTCGCCTTGCTTCACAGCCTCCGGGCCTTTTCCAAAACGTGATAGCTTCACAGGCATTCGCCTTGCTTCATAGGCTCCGGGCCTTTTCCAAAACGCGATAGCTTCACAGGCTCCGGGCCTTTTCCAAAAGCGATAGCTTCACAGGCATTTGCCTTGCTTCACAGGCTCCGCGCCTTTTTAGGGGTAGAACCGCCAGAGGTGCTGGATGTTCCATGCGTTCTGGACCGGCACTCCCTCCTGAGTCTCCAAGCACGCTGAGCCGGGCCTGGAAACATGAACAACCTTGAACGGGCCCTCCCACATGGGAGAGAGCTTGTGCAGCCCCTCCCTGGAGAGGACCCGCCTGAGCATGAGGTCTCCTACCTCGAGTGTCCTGGGGCGGATGTTGCGGCAGTGATATCGCCGCAGCGCTTGTTGGTACCTCGCCGCTCGTAGCGCGGCTTCTCGGCAACGTTCCTCCCCCAGCATGAGGTCCATCCCCCGCATGGCATCCTGTTGCGCCTCGTTGAACGCCAGGACCTGTGCGGAGCGACGTCTGACCTCATGAGGGAGGACCGCTTCGGCCCCGTAGACCAGGAAGAACGGGGTCTCCCCAGTCGGCTTGGTCGCGGTTGTGCGGATGGACCACAACACGGACTGAAGCTCGTCGTACCAACCTCTGCCGCAGGCCTCCAGCTTCTTCTTGAATGTCCTGGTTTTGAGGCCCCTCAGGACCTCCGCATTGGCTCGCTCGGCCTGGCCGTTGCTTCGGGGGTGCGCCACCGAAGCGTAGCATATCTGCGTTCCAAGGTTAGCACAGTACATTTTGAAGAGGTTACTGGTGAACTGCGAACCGTTGTCCGTGATGATGCGATTCGGCACCCCGAACTGGCTCACGATGCCCTTGATGAACTTGGCCGCGGAACCCGCAGGAATGGTGCGGACAGCCTCCACTTCAGCCCACTTGGTGAACTTGTCTACCGCAACGTAAAGGTAGAGGTAGCCCCCTGGCGCCCGAGGAAACGGACCCAAGATGTCGAGCCCCCAGACTACGAATGGCCACAAAAGGGGGATAGTCTGCAAGCCCCCTATCGGCTGATGGATCTGCTTGGCGTGGAACTGGCAGGCCTCACAAGCTTTCACTAGTTCAATGGCGTCATTGAGCGCGGTGGGCCAATAAAACCCACTGCGGAACGCCTTACCGACGAGGGTCCGTGACGATGAATGATGTCCGCAGTCCCCGCCGTGTATATCTTCCAGTAGTTCCTTCCCTTGCTCCCTAGAGATGCAGCGCAGGGATACATCGTTTGGTCGCTTCCGGTAGAGCTCTCCATCTCTGATGCAGTATGCCGTGGCCTGGCGTGCCACTCGCTCTGCTTCCTCCTCCTTCTTCGGCAGGGTCCCTTGCATCAAGTAGCTTCGGAGCTCCGTGATCCAACATCCCTCCTGAGGTTCCATCGTCAGGAGCAGGCGTGCTCCTGAGGGCGGGCCACAGGCCGGAGCTCCGGAGGTAGGTGGCTGGGGGAGCTCCTCCCGGGGCTGAGCCGTGTTTGATAGTGACGGCAAGGCTGAAGGCTTGAAGAGCCGTTCCTCAAAAACGCCTGGCTCCTGAGGTAACCGCCTGGACGCGCGTTTGGCGATGTCATCGGCCTCTTGATTGGTGCCACGGGGCACATGCTGCAACTCCAACCCCCAGAACTGCTTCTCCACCCTGCGGACCTCTACAAGGTAGGACTCCATGTGCTCATCCTTCGGCTCGTACACCTTGTTGGAGAAATTGACAAGGAGCTGCGAATCGCCCTTGATGGTGAGGCGTTTCACCCCCAGGGCAGCTGCGGCCATCAAGCCTGCTATTAAACCTTCATACTCCGCTATGTTGTTGGAGACCTTTTCGCCTTGCTGGAAACAAAGCTGCATGGCGTAATAGAGTTTGTCCTGGGTGGGCGATATAAGCACCGCCCCAGCCCCTGCGCCGTGTCTGGAGAACTCCCCATCGAAGTACATGACCCAGCCTTCTGGCGCCTCGCTTCCCGGGAATAGGGACCGATCCTCGTCGGCCTTAAGTCCTGGTGCCTCCGTCCATTCTGCCACAAAATCCGCCAACGCTGCTCCCTTGATGACTCTGGTCGTGCTGAATTCGAGCTGAAACGCTTGCAACTCTATGTTCCACTCAGCGACTCTCCCAGCTGAAATGGGGCTCCTGAGCACCCTCTCCAGGGGGTATGACGAGATGACCTTGATGAGGTGACCCTGAAAATAGTGCCACAGCTTGCGCGAGGCCACCAGTAGCGCGAGGAGAAGTTTCTGGGGCATAGGGTACCGCGCCCTTGCATCCCGCAACACTGTGCTGACGAAGTACACTGGGTGCTCAACGAGGTGGAGTGCGTCAGTGCTGGCGGCTCCCTTTGGAGACCATGGCGCCTCTCGAGACAATGAGGCCTCCCGAGACTGGCCATCTGGGAGAGGGGCCTCTCCTACCTCTGGTGCACCCCTCTGCGGCGGCTGGTCCTCATCAGCCGTCGTGGCGGCTTCTGTGGGCCTTCCTCGTGCCAGTTCCGCCTTGCCTCGGGCTGCTGCCGCGGTTTTGATTCGACGCTCCTCTCTGACTGCCACCAGGGCTGCGCTGGCGGAGTAGGGAGTGGCGGTGAGGTAAAGCACCAGGGGCTCTTGAGGGCGCGGAGCCACCATGACCGGTGGGCTGGTCAGGTATTTCTTGAGATCCTGGAATGCCTTGTCGGCCTCTTCAGTCCACTCGAAGGGCCCCTTTTTCTTCATTAGCTGGAAGAAGGGTAGCGCTCGCTCCCCCAACTTGGAGATGAAGCGCCCTAGCGCGGTCACGCGCCCCGTGAGCTTCTGCATTTCTCTGAGGGTCTTTGGCGGGCTCATGTCTTCCACTGCCTTGACCTTCTCCGGGTTAGCCTCAATGCCTCGGTGAGACACGAGGAAACCCAAGAGCTTGGCCGAGGGGACTCCGAACACACATTTCTCTGGATTGAGCCGTAGGTTCACTGCGTTGAGGCTCGCGAAGGTTTCCTCCAGGTCTTGTATCAAGGTCCTGACCTCCCGAGATTTTACCACGATGTCATCGACGTAAGCTTCAACATTCTTCCCGAGCTGCGGGCCCAAGGTGATATGCATCAGCCGCTGAAAGGTCGCCCCTGCGTTACGCAGTCCGAATGGCATGCAGGTGTAGCAGTACACCCCACACGGGGTTAGGAAGGCTGTCTTCTCGATGTCGTCAACTGCCATCTTGATCTGGTGATACCCAGAGAAGGCATCCAGGAAGCATAGCAGGTCGCATTCCGCAGTGGAATCGACGATCTGGTCGATGCGGGGGAGCGGGAACGGATCTTGCGGGCACGCTTTTTGAGGTTGGTGAAGTCGACACACATGCATTCCTTCCCTCCCTTCTTTGGCACAACGATAGGGTTGGCCAACCAATCTGGGTATCGGACCTCGCGAATGACCCCAGCGGCCTCTAATTTGCGGGTCTCTTGAACGATGAAGGCCTGCTTTTCTGTGGACTACCGCCTGGCCTTCTGCTTCACAGGGCGCACGTTGGGGCACACGTTGAGGTGATGCTCGATTACACTCCTGGGGATCCCTGCCAACTGGTCTGGCTCCCAAGCGAATACCTTCTTGTTTGCGCGCAGGAACCCGACCAGGGCCTCCTCCTGCTCGGGTTTGAGGTGGGCGCCTATGGTGAAAGTGGCGTTGGTGGATCCGTCCACGTCGACGGGTATCTGCTTGGTTTCTGCCTTGTCTTGGGTGAACAACTGTTTCTTCTTGGCGGGCGCAGCCCCCTTGGGCTCGGGGGCCTCCAAGGCGGCGGGTTGTGCCGACGCTGCTGCCTTGAAGACGAGCTTGAGCACCCGTAGAGCGTCCCCAGTGTCCCCGTGCATGGTGAGGACACCGCTGCTCCCGGGCATCTTCATGAGGTTGTACGCCGGGTGCGTCGCGGCCATGAACTAGGCCAGCGCTGGGTAGCCGAGGATGGCGTTGTAGGGGAGGCCGATGGGGGCGATGTCGAAGTCGACCAGCTCCGTGCGGAAATTGTCATAGGTGCCGAAGGTCACTGGGAGCCGGATCTGTCCCAAGGAGCCGGACGACCTGCCCCCAACGCCTGAGAAGGGCCGGCTGGGCTGCAGCCATTCCAGGGGTATGCAGAGGAGGTTGAAGGCCTCGACTAAGAGCATGCTGAGGCCTGCCCCGCCATCGATGAGAGTTCTGATGACGGCCACCTAGCAGATGGTGGGGGTGCACAACATGGGGAGCGCGCCCGAGCAGGCCGAGTTGGAGGGGTGGTCCTCCGAGCTGAAGCTCAGGCCGGTCTCGAGCACCGCCCGATCCAAGGGAGCCCCCTGCCGCGTGGAAGCGGCGCTGACCCGGCGGATGAACGGCTTGACGCGGTAACTTGTAGGAGGCTCCTACGAGCCGCCCAAGAGGGCCGCGACGACTGGGGGTGTCGGTGCAGCGCGATAGGCGGGGGAGAGGTTGCAGGGACCCATGGGCGCGCGGAGCGCGCTGGACGAAGAACCAGCTGGGGCGAGCGAGGGAGTTGCGGTGCGGCCGTCTTGGCGCACGGATGGATTGTGAGGCGATGCTTGCTGCTCGTCCCCCGCCGGCCGGTGGCGGCGTTAATGGCAGGTGATGGGGAACAGCGAGGACGCCCGCCGACAGGGGCCGTCTGGGCGACGCGGGAAGCGAGGGCGGCCCGGCGCTCCGCGCGGGCCCGACGCGAGTCAGACATGAGCGCGATGGTCGGAGGAGAACGGGGTGACGGAAGATGAATTCCTGCGCACCCCTACCTGGCGCGCCAAATGTCGGATTTCGGGTTCCGGCAGACCCTTGAGGTTCAAACACTGGGGTGCGCGCGGAGATTTCGCCTCCTACCTACCTGCACCCCTCCGCCATGCTAGGATCTAAACTAAGGAAAGAACAACACAAGAGACACAGGGTTTATACTGGTTCAGGCCACCGTTGTGGTGTAATACCCTACTCCAGTGTGTGGTGTGTGGATTGCCTCTTGGGCTGATGATGATGAACAATACAAGGAAGAACAGCCTCGCGAGGGTCTGTTCTTGGCTGGGGCGATGAACTGCTCGGAGGAGTTCAGTCACCTTTCTCTCTCTCTGCTCTCCTATGACCGACCCCCTTGCTGTGTGGGTGGCTGGTCCTATTTATAGAGGCCCTGGTCCTCTCCCCAAATATTGAGCGGGAAGGGAGCCAACAATGGCGGGCTAATTTGAAGGGGGACAGCAAGTATCAACTATCCTGACAAAAGTAGTCTTCGCCTGCACAATGCTCTGGTGATGACACCGTCTTGGGCTCCACGGTGACCTCCATCTCGTAGTCCTCCTGGTCTTGGTCTCGTTGCACCGAAATGGCAACCTTTGCCTGATGCCTCGGTACTCCGCGGCTGCGCTTGCCCCCTTTGCACCAAAGAGGAAAGGAGGACGCTGCGTGGGCTAGCACCCGCCTGGCGCCCTGAGTTGTCATGGCTTGCGTCATGGGCACCTCGTGAGGTACCCCGCCTTGATCTCTCCGCCTCCTTGTGAGCCAGCCTGATGAGGCCTTGCCTGAGGAAGCTCCGCGTCATTCGCCCCGCGAGGCTTGGCCCCTCGCGAGGGTCTTGGGTTTGTGTTGGTGAAGATGGGCCGTGCTGGGCCCCCCTTTGAGCCACGCCGCAGGCCGCAGGCAGGCAAGTCTGGGGACCCCCGTTCCCAGAACACCGACAAAGCCCTTCACGGTCACTTACGAGAGTGAGATCTGATAGAGAAAATATTTTTGGTATTTTTGATATAAAGATGCAAAGTAAAAAGTAAAGGCAAAGTAAATAGCAAAACAATATAAAAGTGATGGAGATTGATATGATGAGAATAGACCCGGGGGCCATAGGTTTCACTAGTGGCTTCTCTCAAAAGCATAAGTATTCTATGGTGGGTGAACAAATTACTGTTGAGTAATTGATAGAATTGTGCATAATTATGAGAATATCTAGGCATGATCATGTATATAGGCATAACGTCCGTGACAAGTAGATCGAAACGATTCTGCATCTACTACTATTACTCCACTCATCGCCCGCTATCCAGCATGCATCTAGAGTATTAAGTTAAAAACAGAGTAACGCCTTAAGCAAGATGACATGATGTAGAGAGATAAATTCATGCAATATGAAATAAACCCCATCTTGTTATCCTCGATGGCAATGATACAATACGTGCCTTGCTGCCCCTTCTGTCACTGGGTAAGGACACCGCAAGATCGAACCCAAAGCTAAGCACTTCTCCCATGGCAAGAACTACCAATCTAGTTGGCCAAACCAAACGGATAATTCGCAGAGACTTGCAAAGATAACCAATCATGCATAAAAGAATTCAGAGAAGATTCAAATATTATTCATGGATATACTTGATCGTAAACCCACAATTCATTGGTCTCAACAAACACACCGCAAAAATAAGATTACATCGAATAGGTCTCCACAAGAGAGGGGGAGAACTTTGTATTGAGATTCAAAGAGAGAGAAGAAGCCATCTAGCTACTAACTATGGACCCGAAGGTCTGAGGTAAACTACTCACACTTCATCGGAGGGGCTATGATGATGTAGAAGCCCTCCGTGATGACGGCCCTCTTCCGGCGGACCTCCGGAACATGCCCCAAGATGGGATCTCGTGGATACAGAAAGTTGCGGCGGTGGAATTAGGTTTTTCTCTCATGTTTTGATCATTTGGGGGTACGTGTGTATATTTAGGAGGAAGGAGTACGCCGGTGGAGGTACGTGTGGAATTAGGTTTTTCGCCCCCCACCCTCGTGACCACCTCTTTGATCCCTTACAGTAGGGTCCAAGTCTCCTTGTAACATCCCAAATTTTCAGTTTGGAATGTTATACATTAGATCATCATGCATATCATATTTTATTTTGCATTTTGGTTGATCCTAGAAATTCTACGCAACTCAATGACCCATGGAGAGAGTTGGGGATTTCGTTATTTTCATATTTGAGTTCTCTCAAATTTTGAGAATAGAATCATTTGATTTTATTTATTTTATCATCAATTATTTCTATTACAAAAATATGAGAGAGGGAATAAAATGACATTCCCAAAATAAAGAAATATTGAGGATTTAATAAAAAAATCAAATAAGATTTTATTTCGGAGTTTTTCGGTGTTTTATTTGAATTTAGGAAAAATGTGCGTTTTTCAAAATTGCATTGAGGGCCCAAATAAATGTTCACCTTGTGCGGCTTGATTTTAGGATCCCGTGAAAATTTATTTCGGAATTTTTGGAGTCCGTTTAGTATTTCTTTTAATTTTTCTTCTGAGCGGAATAATTAAAAAAAACGAACCGACTTCGGGCCGTACCCGAGCGGGACACCGCCCGGGGGCAGCCTTTAAATAGCGCCGCCCCGAGCCGCCCCAGCGCATCAGCCCTGCCTCGATCCGCGTGCGCCGCCGGAGCCGCCGCCGACGATCCCGCCGCCCGAGGTTCGTCGAGCCTCATTTTCCGTGCCAAAAAAATCGGCGTTCGTCATTTTTCTTTTTCTCAGATTAAATCCGTGATTTTTCTGATCGCGATTTCTGATCCGATTTTCGTTTTAGTATAACTTTTTGCTCGTTTATCGGAATCAGGCGATTCAAGCGCCTAGGGATTCATCTCGAAACCCTCTATCCGTTTAACCAACTTAAACAAGTTTTTGTTACTGTAACATTTGCCCTAGATCCAGATTAGTAGAACGAAGTTGTTTTCTTTCCCCGTTTGTCTTTCGTTGCTTCGTTCGATTTGATTTCTTTTTGCCAACCGGAGTTCTTAAGTTGAACCTTCTGGTTAGATCTCTTATTTGAGTTTTACCTGTGCATTAGATGAGTACTTATTGTATGCTTGTGTGTTTGTTTGTGATAAAGTACTCGGAGTGTGCCGCCTGTTACTTTGAATCGTTAGGTTTCGTGGATCATCAGCAAGGCAACTAACACTTTGATCATACCTTTTCCTACTACCCAGTTTATTGCATTAGATCAATCCTCACACATTGCATGATTAGGATCTAATTAAATTGTGGGATGGGAAGTAGATGAGGTAGTACCTATTACCTGTTTATTATCAAACCTTTGGGAGTCACTTCTACGTTTGCTTATTATGCCATGCTATGCTAGTAGACGTGGATTGGGTGAGTGATATCCATAACAGATGTGAGATTGTTAATTAATGGTTTATCTAAGGTGGCAACTTAAACCCACATCTGGGTGGATTGAGGCACCTGGGTATTCCAGGACTTGCTTGTTTTCTTTTGGACCGCCACCCAGGCACAAAGGGATCATGAGACTATTCATACTAGAAACTTCCGTGTGCAGCCACAAGCTATTATGGGCTCTAGCATAGTTGACTAAGTCGTGCGAACTGTTACAGTGGTAGACTAGCAGATGTAGGGGATGTAGGTGGTACGGTCTACCCATCGTAAGGTGCTAGCGCTTCTGAAAGACTATGTCTCGGTCATCCGTCTTCTCAAACACCATGTAGTGCGAGAAACCAAACAGAGGCGATCGAGTCTTGTGGGGAAAAGTGCGCAAACCTCTACAGAGTGTAATAAACTAATCATGGTTAGTCGTGTCCCCGGTTATGGACATCTTGAGTATCTAGTACTTGGATTTTCATGTGAATCTCAACATGTTACTCTAAATTAATATTGTTGGGTTTTAATGTTGATGCTTAATTGGGATTGAGAATGCTGTCAACCATTCTCAATGTTTAACAACCACCATGATAGTAATTAAATTTTATTCCTTTGAAGTAGGGAAAAGTTGGCTTTACGCAAAACTGTAACCATAGAGCTTTCCACTAGCCAAACATGCATATAGTATAGCTGTTTCATTCCATTACTCTCTATGTGTTACCTTGCCAGCATATTCCATGTGCTGACCCGTTTTCGGGCTGCAAAGTTAATGTTGCAGACTTTTCAGATGACGATTAAGGAGTTTTTAGGTCGTGGTCCTATACTTTGTGATGTCGTTGGAGTTGATGGACTCACTTATCTTCCAAGCCTTCCGTTGTTATAGTTATTAGATGGCCTTAAGCCATATTTATTGTAATAAGTTCTCTTTTGAGACACTCGATGTAATAAGTGTGTGATTGCTACTCTGCTATAAATCCTCCGAGTACTGTGTGGTGTCAGCATTACTGATCCAGGGATGACACCGGAGCACAGAGATCAGACTGTTTGAGGCCTGGTCGCTACAGAGATGGTATCAGAGCACACGCTGACTGTAGGACACGACCACTAAGCTAAAGACCTATATCACTATTCACTCTCTTCTCTTCTGACCTCTCATCTTTTCTACTCTATACGATGGCGGATGCAAGGAACAAGTTCACACAACCGGATGAAGATACACCCTTTGGACGCCACTTGAAGGAAGTCACTAGATACCTGAATATAGGAGTACCAAGCTTCACGGGAACCTACAACGCCACTTTACCTGAAGAAGAGCACTGGATGATTCAAGTTCAAGTACCAGGAAGGACGTTCATGCCAGTCACTGAGCCCATAGAATTTTCTTTTGATGCACCAACTTGGAGTCTAGGAAAGAGCATGGCAGCTCACATCGCCATGGGACGCATTGGAGAAGTCTACCGCAAGGATCTCAAGGATACTATCTACCAGATTTGTGGGCGCCGAGATGAACACTAGGAGATGATCAGCACCAGGAAGGATAGATCAATTGCAGCTTTTATCCAGGAGTTAAATCAGCACATTCGACGACAGGAGAACCAGATGTGCGCTGACATGATAGACCTGAAGAAGGCAAAGACTAGAATCAAGGAACTGGAGGAAGAACTCATGGCTACACGTGAAGATTATGAAGAGGAAATTGAAGTATTGGTGGAGAAGAATGACGACCATATCAAGAAGATTGGAATATTTATGGGAGACCCTACGCCAGTAGATGAAGACGAAGAACCCCGGGAAATTAGCCCGGAAGACTATATCATCATCGACGGCACCGACTCGGAAGCAGATAGTAGCGATGATGACTATGTTGATGAAGCTGGAGCAGATATCATGGAGTCAACGACCGTAGAATATTTCTAGTAGACCACCTCATCAGTAGTAGTAGTACACCATGTAAATATAGTAGTCCGAGCACTTTTGAGATAGATAGATCGATTGTATGCCCTTGTTTGATTGATTGAAGTGAATTGTTTGTTTTGCCTCATGTGCATATGGGTAGTGTTTTCTCTTCAGACACCCTCTATTCTTATATCTCATATTTTCTAAAAACCCTCAGATGCCTCCAATCCAAGCCCTTAGGTCACCCATGTTAGTAACCTCGCCTGGAGCAGAGTATATGGCTAGTCGATGGTGTGATCGGTTACCATTAAGGATTGGTAACTATGTTTTTCCCTCAGACCTAATAGTATTGGAATCTCAAGGATTGAATGTGATATTAGGCATGGATTGGTTATCAAAGTATGAAGGGAATATTGAGTGTGCTAGTAAGTCAATTTTGCTTACCACCCCAGAAGGGAGAAGGATCAAGTATGTATCCCGGCATGTGCCAAAGAGGACTCAAGTAAATTGCTTAACAGGAGTTGTGCAGGAGGAAGTACCAGTGGTAAGGGATTTTCCTGATGTATTTCTAGAGGAGTTTCCAGGCATGCCACCGGATAGAGATATTGAGTTTTTGATTGAGCTATTGCCAGGCATAGGTCCAATATCAAAGAGACCATATAGGATGCCAACAAAGGATTTGGTGGAAATTAAGAAGCAGATTAAGGAGTTACTGGATAAAGGATATATTCGCCCAAGTTCTTCGCCTTGGGGATCGCCAGTACTTCTAGTGGAGAAAAAGGATGGATCGTTAAGGATGGTTGTTGATTATCGAGGATTGAATGAAGTAACGATCAAGAACAAGTACCCACTACCGATGATCAATGATCTGTTTGATCGATTGCAAGGAGCTAAGGTATTTTCCAAGATCGATCTGCGATCAGGATACCACCAGTTGAAGATTCGAGAACAGGATATTCCGAAGACAGCTTTTACCACCAGGCATGGGCTGTATGAGTATACCGTTATGTCATTTGGTCTGACTAACGCACCTGCCTATTTTATGAACATGATGAACAAAGTGTTTATGGAGTTTTTGGATAAGTTCGTCGTAGTGTTCATTGATGATATCCTGGTTTATTCGAAGAATGAAGAGGAACATAAGGAGCATTTGCGTTTGGTACTTGGAAAGCTCAGAGAACATCAATTATATGCCAAGTTCAGCAAATGTGAGTTTTGGTTGAAGGAAGTAGGATTCCTCAGACATGATATATCTGGAGAAGGTATAGAAGTAGATCCCGCTAAAGTTGAAACCGTGACCAAGTGGGAAGCCCCAACAACAGTTGGAGAGATCCAGAGTTTCCTTGGACTCGCAGGATACTACCGGAGATTTATTGAGAATTTCTCAAAGATTGCGAAGCCTATGACGGAGTTATTAAAGAAAGATACCAAGTTCATATGGACAGAGGAATGTGAGGCTAGTTTCCAGGAGTTGAAGAAATGTTTGGTTACCTCACCAGTGTTGATTTTGCCAGACCAGACCAAAGATTATGAGGTGTATTGCAACGGTTCACGTCGAGGACTTGGAGCAGTGCTTATGCAGGAAGGGAGAGTTGTTTCATATGCCTCAAGACAACTGAAGCCTCATGAGTTAAATTATGCCACGCATGATTTGGAGTTAGCAGCCGTAGTGCATGCTTTGAAAACATGGAGACATTTACTCATTGGAAATCATTGTGAGGTGTACACGGATCATAAGAGTTTGAAGTACATCTTCACACAGAAGGAGTTGAATCTCAGACAAAGGAGATGGTTGGAACTTATCAAGGATTATGATATGAAATTGCATTATCACCCCGGAAAGGCTAATGTAGTAGCTGACGCATTAAGCCGCAAGAGCCATGTCAATACATTAATGACGGGAGGAATACCAAGGGAGTTAGCCGAAAATCTTCGTGAACTATGTTTGGAAATAGTTCTGAGAGGCTATGTAGCAGCATTGGAGATTCAGTCAACCTTGATGGATAAAATCAGGGAAGCTCAGAAAGCTGACAAAGAGATTGCCTCTATAAAGGAGAAACTGAGTAAAGGAAAAGCTAAAGGATTTCGTGAGGATGAGCACGACACCCTATGGTTGGAAGACCGTGTTTATGTGCCCAATGACCCGGAGATCAGGAAGTTGATACTGCAAGAGGCACACGACTCACCGTATTCAATTCACCCAGGAAATACCAAGATGTATCTGGACTTGAGGGATATTTTCTGGTGGACCAGAATGAAGAAGGATATAGCGGAGTATGTAGAAGTTTGTGATGTATGTCAGAGAGTAAAGGCAGAGCATCAGAAGCCAGCAGGATTGTTACAACCATTGCCGATACCCGAATGGAAGTGGGATAAGCTAGGCATGGATTTTATCACGGGATTGCCCAGGACTCGTTCAGGCTATGACTCGATTTGGGTTGTAGTTGATCGATTGACGAAAGTAGCTCATTTCATCCCAGTAAAGACCACTTACACCAGTGCTAAGTTGGCAAAGATATACATGACCAGGATCGTATGTCTGCATGGAGTTCCAAGGAGTATCGTATCGGATAGAGGAACCCAGTTTACCTCAAAGTTCTGGAAGCAGTTGCACGAAACTTTGGGAACCAGGCTAGAATTCAGTACAACTTTTCATCCACAGACAGATGGACAGACCGAGAGAGTCAATCCGATTTTGGAGGATATGATGAGAGCTTGTGCGCTAGATTATGGATCTAGTTGGGACGATAATTTGCCATATGCAGAGTTCTCTTACAACAACAGTTACCAAACCAGTTTAAAGATGGCCCCTTTCGAAGCCTTGTACGGAAGGAGGTGCAGGACACCGTTATCATGGGACGAAGTTGGAGACCGCCAGTTGTTTGGTCCTGACTTGATTAAAGAGTCTGAACAGAAGGTGAAGCTGATTCGCGATAGGCTCAAGGTAGCCCAGTCCAGACAGAAAAGTTATGCAGATTCTAAACGCAAGGAGACAGTTTACGAAGTCGGAGACAGAGCTTATCTTCGAGTATCTCCACTTCAGGGAACAAAGCGTTTTGGAGTTAAAGGGAAGTTAGCACCACGATTCGTATGACCAGATCGAGTTTTGGAGCGTATGGGAGAAGTGTCCTACAAGTTGGAATTGCCCGAAGGATTGTCAGGAGTACATGATGTGTTCCAAGTTTCTCAGTTAAAGAAATTTCACGTGGAGATGGATGACATACCATTGAGAGACACAGTGCCTTTGGAAACTATTCAGTTGGATAACGATTTGACCTACGAGGAGAAACCAATTAAGATCCTCGAGTTTGCCAGCCGAGTTACTCGCAGCAAAGTTATTAAGTTTTGCAAAGTTCAGTGGAGCCACCACACGGAGGATGAAGCCACCTGGGAACGAGAGGAAGATTTGCTCAAAGACCATCCTCACCAATTTTCTAGCCAACCCGAATCTCGAGGGCGAGATTCATCTTAAGGGGGGTAGGTTTGTAACATCCCAAATTTTCAATTTGGAATGTTATACATTAGATCATCATGCATATCATATTTTATTTTGCATTTTGGTTGATCCTAGAAATTCCACGCAACTCAATGACCCACGGAGAGAGTTGGGGATTTCGTTATTTCATATTTGAGTTCTCTCAAATTTTGAGAATAGGATCATTTGATTTTATTTATTTTATCATCAATTATTTCTATTACAAAAATATGAGAGAGGGAATAAAATGACTTCCCCAAAATAAAGAAATATAGAGGATTTAATAAAAAATCAAATAAGATTTTATTTCGGAGTTTTTCGGTGTTTTATTTGAATTTAGGAAAAATGTGCGTTTTTCAAAATTGCATTTAGGGCCCAAATAAATGTTCACCTTGTGCGGCTTGATTTTAGAAGCCCGTGAAAATTTATTTCGGAATTTTTGGAGTCCGTTTAGTATTTCTTTTTATTTTTCTTCCAAGTGGAATAATTAAAAAAAACGAACCGACTTCGGGCCGTACCCGAGCGGGACACCGCCCGGGGCAGCCTTTAAATAGCGCCGCCCCGAGCCGCCCCAGCCCATCAACCCTGCCTCGATCCACGCGCGCCGCCGGAGCCGCCGCCGCCGCCGATGATCTCGTCGCCCGAGGTTCGTCGAGCCTCGTTTTCCGTGCCGAAAAAAAATTCGGCGTTCATCATTTTTCTTTTTCTCGGATTAAATCCGCGATTTTTCTGATCGTGATTTCTGATCCGATTTTCGTTTTAGTATAAATTTTCGCTCGTTTATCGGAATCAAGCGATTCAAGCGCCTAGGGATTCGTCTCGAAACCCTCTATCCGTTTAACCACCTTAAACAAGTTTTTGTTACTGTAAAATTTTCCCTAGATCCAGATTAGTAGAACGAAGTTGTTTTCTTTCGCCGTTTGTCTTTCGTTGCTTCGTTCGATTTGATTTCTTTTTGCCAACCGGAGTTCTCAAGTTGAACCTTCTGGTTAGATCTCTTATTTGAGTTTTACCTGTGCATTAGATGAGTACTTATTGTATGCTTGTTTGTTTGTTTGCGATAGAGTACCCGGAGTGCGCCGCCTGTTACTTCGAATCGTTAGGTTTCGCGGATCATCAGCAAGGCAACTAACACTTTGATCATACCTTTTCCTACTACCCAGTTTTATTGCATTAGATCAATCCTCACACATTGCATGATTAGGATCTAATTAAATTGTGGGATGGGAAGTAGATGAGGTAGTACCTATTACCTGTTTATTATCAAACCTTTGGGAGTCACTTCTACGTTTGCTTATTATGCCATGCTATGCTAGTAGACGTGGATTGGGTGAGTGATATCCATAACAGATGTGAGATTGTTAATTAATGGTTTATCTAAGGTGGCAACTTAAACACACATCTGGGTGGATTGAGGCACCTGGGTATTCCAGGACTTGCCTGTTTTCTTTTGGACCGCCACCCAGGCTCAAAGGGATCATGAGACTATTCATACTAGAAACCTCCGTGTGCAGCCACAAGCTATTATGGGCTCTAGCATAGTTGACTAAGTCGTGCGAACTCTTACAGTGGTAGACTAGCAGATGTAGGGGATGTAGGTGGTACGGTCTACCCATCGTAAGGTGCTAGCGCTTCTGAAAGACTATGTCTCGGTCATCCATCTTCTCAAACACCATGTAGTGCGAGAAACCAAACAGAGGCGATCGAGTCTTGTGGGGTAAAGTGCGCAAACCTCTGCAGAGTGTAATAAACTAATCATGGTTAGCCGTGTCCCCGGTTATGGACATCTTGAGTATCTAGTACTTGGATTTTCATGTGAATCTCAACATGTTACTCTAAATTAATATTGTTGGGTTTTAATGTTGATGCTTAATTGGGATTGAGAATGATGTCAAGCATTCTCAATGTTTAACAACCACCATGATAGTAATTAAATTTTATTCCTTTGAAGTAGGGAAAAATTGGATTTACGCAAAACTGTAACCATAGAGCTTTCCACCAGCCAAACATGCATATAATATAGCTGTTTCATTCCATTACTCTCTATGTGTTACCTTGCCAGCATATTCCATGTGCTGACCCATTTTCGGGCTGCAACGTTAATGTTGCAGACTTTTCAGACGACGATTAAGGAGTTTTTAGGTCGTGGTCCTATACTCAGTGATGCCGTTGGAGTTGATGGACTCACTTATCTTCCAAGCCTTCCGCTGTTATAGTTATTAGATGGCCTTAAGCCATATTTATTGTAATAAGTTCTCTTTTGAGACACTCGATGTAATAAGTGTGTGATTGCTACTCTACTATAAATCCTCCGAGTACTGTGTGGTGTCAGCATTACTGATCCAGGGATGACACCGGAGCACAGAGATCAGACTGTTTGAGGTTTGGTCGCTACACCTGGATCACGTTCGGTGAGAAAATCACGTTTCCGAAGATTTTATTCCGTCTGGACTCTGTTTGATATTCTGTTTATCCGAAACACTGAAATAGGCAAAAAAACAACAATTCTGGGCTGGGCCTCCGGTTAATAGGTTAGTCCCAAAAATAATATAAAAGTGCAAAATAAAGCCCAATATAGTCCAAAACAGTAGATAATATAGCATGGAGCAATCAAAAATTATAGATACGTTGGAGACGTATCATCGCTGGTCGAGAGGTCTCAAGTCCTTAAAGCCTTTTTCCGCTTCGGGCGAGGAGTCGGCCTTGTCCGGCTTAGGCGTGTATAGCGCCCCAAATTCGGCCTTCCGAATACCAGAGGCTTTGCCAAAATTTAAAATTGTAGACTTATATGGCTAAGTGAGAGTGATAAAGCATTATAGTCCAATTGCCTGGTTCGTTGCGCTGAACACCTCCCTTGAAGGACCCAAAATTAGGGTAAAGAGTGCTCAGGTTTATCCCGAACACCCCAGTACTAGTTACATGGGGGAAGAAGCCGACGACTGGCCAACTCCTAGATTTTATAAACGGCTGCACAGAAGGTAATATTTTAAATTAAAAAAGCATCGCATGGCGCAAATGAACTCGTTTCATATTACAGGATCACATGAGCATGTTCATTCAAAAATTACATCCTTGGCACACTCATCCGCCACAAAGCGGGAACCCTTCAGGACACTCTCTAATACGTCTCGAGGCAGCGATGCTCCTTGCCCTCCGGCGGCCCCTCCTTCACCAGCTTCACGGCGTCCAGCTTCGCCCAGTGCACCTTCGCCCGGGCAAAAGCTCTGCGCACCCTCGATGCAGACGGACCGCTTTATGACTTCAAGCCATGGGCAGGCGTCGACGAGCCGCCTCACCAGACTGAAGTAGCTGTCGGACAGGGGCTCGCCAGGCCACATCCGGACTATAAGGCCCCTCAAGGGCACGGGGTGTTCGGTCCTAGTATACTGAGACCAGAACAACTTCTCCATCGAGCTCCGCTCCTCAGCTCAGTAAAACTCCGCGGCATCCAGTACACTGCGGGGAAGATCTGCAAACACTCCTGGAGAGCTCCGAACTCGGGTAAGAAAACGGAAAGTTTCCTTCACATGCTTGCTTTGCATAATGAATGCCTCACCCACCGCTATCTTCTTTAATACATCAATCTCCTGGAGGGCCTGGTGGGCTTCAGCCTTGGCGCTCCGGGCGCTTTCGAGCGCCTTCTCAAGCTCGGAATCTCGCGCCTTAGAGTCAAGCTCCAAGGACTCGTTTTTCTTGGCGAGAGCCTCGAGCTCTTGCTGCACCTCGCCCACTCGGGCTTCTTGTTTCTCCCGCTCAATGCGCTCCTTGGCCGCTTTGTCTTTGGCCTCGGACATCGCCTTCTTCAGGGATGCCACTTCGGTCGTGGCCCCTGGAAAATTCATGATGATCCTATTACTTTACAACCGAACTTCTTTTATTTTATATAGACAAGGTATTGCTTTCCTTTGCTCTCCTCGAGCTGCCTCTTGGTAAGGCCAAGCTCATTCTCGGACCGCTCTAGGTCCTGCTTCAGCATAGAGACCTCCGCAGTACGTGCGGCAGCGGCCAGCAGTGAAGCCTGCACATACACATAGATATATTCTGATTAGACTCCTGAGTCATCATTTGATCCTCTATTCGGCCTTTCTACTCGAACGCCGAATAGAGCATTAGGGGTTACTATCTATGCGGTAATATTTTCTTATATTTTGATTGCTTACCTGAAAACCTGTTAGGAGGCTGGCGCAAGCTTCAGTCAGTCCGTTTTTGGCGGACTAAACTTTCTCGATCACCGCACTCATGATAGTACGGTGCTCTTCATCGATGGAAGCGCTGCGAAGCGCTTCCAGCAAGTTGTCCGGTGCCTCTGGATAGACAGAGGATACCGACACGGGCAGCTTACCCACCTTAACGAGGGGTCGCCCGCCGGAGTCCGGAACCACCGAAGATTCCGGTGCAGTGTTCGGCTGGGGGACGAACCTGGAGCCCATGGGAGTCCAGCTCCCTTTGCGCCCAGGGTCTGGAAGGTTGCCTCAAGGCGCCCCCAGGACTGCCTCCCCTTGGCCTGGTGCCTGTTGAGACAACACCTCAACGTTGTCCGCAGGGCAAGGGGTGGAGGTGGTCGGAAGAGAACCGCTGTTCATATCCGACGAGTCCAACGAACCGCTCAACGAAGATACATCGAGATGAGCTCGGGACGGACTGCATAATCATGTTCGTCATGAGGAGAAGCAGTGCAGTAAAACATACTATGAATTACTATGGTGTCCGGATACTTACGACTTCCCAGGGGCTTGACCCTAGGTAGCCACTCGTCGCCGCTGTAGGCGGGCATCGTGGAGCAGTCCGGAGGGAGGGTCCTGCCCTTCTTGGACCCTTCGGCCTCCCCGGTTGGGTCGGCCTTCCTTTTCTTGTCTCCCTCGGCTGTGGGGGGAGAACTTTCCTCTTCCTCCTCCTCGTTTTTGTGGGAGGAGGGCGCATCGGAGTTGTCGGACGATGAGTCCGACACAACCTTGCGCTAGAGACCCTTTTGGGTCCCCACGGCCTTCTTCTTGGCCTTCTTCACCGGCACCTTGTAAGGTGCCAGAACCAGCATCTCCGTCAGGAGAGCATCTGCAGGATCTTCCGGCAGGGGGCGGGGCAATCTATCTGCTCCGCTGTCTTCACCCAGTCCTGTTAAAGGCATGGAAGGCTTAGATCCCACACATGATTAAACTGGGCAAATGGATACCCTATGAAATGTAAAAAAAACTTACCGGATTGGCGCGGCGCTTTGCGCTGAGTCCGCGGTCCTCGGTGAAGGAAGGAGGTACCTCGGCGCCCTTGAACAGCACCCTCCATACGTCGTCGTGCATCGTGCCATAGAGCTCTCGTAGCGTCTGGTGCTTGGCAGGGTCGAACTCCCACAAGTTGAATACCTGTTGTTGACACGGGAGAATCCAGTGTAAGAGCATGACCTGGACCACATTGACGAGCTTGATTTTCTTACTCATCATGTTCTTGATGGAGGTCTGGAGTCCGGTCAGCTCTACCGAGGAACCCCAGGACATGCCCTTCTCTTTCCAGGAGGTGAGCCGTGTTGGGATTCCGGATCGGAATTCAGGGGCCGCCACCCAGTTGGTGTCGCGCGGCTCAGTGATGTAGAACCACCCCGATTGCCACCCCTTTATGGTCTCCACATAGGAGCCTTCGAGCCAGGTGACATTAGGCATCTTGCCCACCATGGCGCCTCCGCACTCCGCTTGCTGGCCGACCACCACCTTCGGTTTGGCATTGAAGGTCCTCAGCCACAGGCAGAAATGGGGCTTGATGCGGAGGAAGGCCTCGCACACGACGATAAACGCCGAGATGTTGAGGATGAAATTGGGGGCCAGATCATGAAAATCCAGCCCATAGTAGAACATGAGCCCGTGGACAAACGGGTGGAGAGGAAATCCCAGTCCGCGGAAAAAGTGGGTAAGAAAAACTACCCTCTCATGGGGTTCGGGCATTGGGATGATCTGCCCTGCATCTGGCAGCGAGTGCGCGATATCCGCGGCCAGATATCCAGCTTCCCGTAACTTTATGATGTTCCCCTCCGTGACGGAGGAGACCCTCCACTTGCCTCCTGCTCCGGACATGCTTGGAGTGGTTTGTGAAGAAGAACGCGAGCTTGGGCGCTAGAGCTCGAGTGTGCATGAGAATGGATAAGCGAGGAGGTAGAAGTCGTGGGTAAAAGGGGGTAAATCCTTGTCCCCTTATAAGGGTGAAAGAGGCAATGCGTCTCCCCACTTGCCTGGTAAAACCGCTTATTCCCCAGGCGCCGTAATTGATGGCGCAGTTGGGTTACCCACGTCCGTATTGATGAGAATCCCGTAATAAGGGGGACACGATCTCTGCTTTGACAAGACGTGTCAAGAAAACCGCCCCATGTTATGTGCGGTGCTGGTTGAGAAAAACGGTTCGAATAATGACTGAGCCATGACATGACGTCGTGCTGTCAGAATGCGTCAGAAGATTAGATTTGTGGAAATATTATTCTCTCTGCCGTAGTATGTGGAAATTGTTTTGCAGAGCTGGACATTTTCTGGTGTTCAAAATCTTCTATGGAGTATTCGAAGGAGGAACCCGCCTTGCAATGCTGAAGACAACACTGCGTGCTGGACTCATCGTCATTGAAGCCTGGTTCAGGGGCTACTGAGGGAGTCCTGGATTAGGGGGTCTCCGGACAGGCAGACTATATCCTTGGGCCGGACTGTTGGGCTATGAAGATACAAGATTGAAGACTTCGTCCCGTGTCCGTATGGGACTTTCCTTGGTGTGGAAGGCAAGCTAGGCAATACGGATGTGTAGATCTCCTCCCTTGTAACCGACTCTGTGTAACCCTAGCCCCCTCCGGTGTCTATATAAACCGAAGGGTTTAGTCTGTAG
Source organism: Triticum urartu (assembly GCF_003073215.2). NCBI lineage: Eukaryota > Viridiplantae > Streptophyta > Magnoliopsida > Poales > Poaceae > Triticum > Triticum urartu. The sequence goes on along the minus strand of NC_053028.1, from coordinate 373,551,028 downwards.
GACAACATACAATCATACCATAGGCTAGCTTATAGGATTTAGCCTCTACGATCTCGTGGTAGATCAACTCTTGTAATACTCATATCATCAAGAACAATCAAGCAAGACGTAGGGTATTACCTCCTTCAAGAGGGCCCGAACCTGGGTAAACATCGTGTCACTTGCCTCCTGTTACCATCCGCCTTAGACGCACAGTTCGGGACCCCCTACCCGACATCCGCTGGTTTTGACCTTCAGTTATGAAGACATTTTTCTGGCGCAGTTGCCGTAGAGCAATAGCATGGGGTGAATATTCCCGTGTGTGCTTGTTTGCTTTATCACTAAGTAGTTTTTATTTTCTGTTTGAAGTTGTTCTCTATCTTTAGTTATGGATATGGAACATGAAATGCCAAAAAATAGTTGTACTTGCTACTCATGGAGATGGGGAACCTCCTAAAACCATCGGTGCATGTTATGTGAAAAATATTAAACACGACTTTGATAATCCTGAGAAAACCCCATTCAACATGGTAATGGGAGACACGTTGGATCAACGTGAGTACTTTATGGATTTGACACAAATAGGGAAGCTGTTACGGGACCAAATTTATATGTTGCATTTGTATGCTTGGAATTTATGCCAGAGATATTATTTTACTTGTTGCTCTAGGATGAATGCTCCACACCTTCCCTTTTCATGCAAATTTAATGATAATGAAACCTTAGATTCTTATGCTAATGGTAGATATGATTACTATGATGTGGAATGAATAGAAGAATTTGTTGCTTTTAAGGGAGCTTATGAAATTGAATCTATGTTTGAAAAGTATGAAGATTTAGATGATTGAGTGTATAGACCTGAAAATTTTGCTATACTTATATATTGTTATGAGAATTGTAAATACAATTCTGATATTGATGTATTTCTTGAGAAAGTCTCCGCCATCCAAGAAGAGAGTAATATTTTGCAGGAGCCTATGGAAGAAGGAATTGATGAAACTGTGAGCTCATTGAATGAAAAAGATGATGAGGAGAGTGAAGAACAAATGGAGGAAGAATGGATTAGCTACCCGTGCCCACATTCTAATGAGAGTAACTCTTCAACTCATATATTATTAAATTTCCCTTTATGCTTATCGAAGGATGAATGCTACGATAATTCTACGATCTCGTTGATTCATTTGAAATATCCCTTTTTGATGAACTTGATGCTTGCTATGCTTGTGGCCATAATGCCAATTTGAACTATGCTTATTGAGATGAACTTGCTATAGTTCTTTATGTGAAGAATGAAATGGTTGCTATTGCACCCACACATGATAGTCCTATTATCTTTTTGAATTCTCCCAACTACACTATATCTGAGAAGTTTGCACTTATTAAGGATTACATTGATGGGTTTTCTTTTACTATTTCACATGATAATTTTGATGAATATAATATGCATGTTCTTTGTTCTCCTACTTGCAATTATTATGAGAGAGGAACTACATCTCCATCTCTTTATGTTTCCAACACGATAAAATTGCAAGAAATTGCTTATGCTATGTATTGGCCTTTACTTGACGTGCATGAATTGTTCTTTTACGGCCTGCCGATGCATAGGAAGAGAGTTAGACTTCATCATTGCATGATTTATATTTCTTTGTGCTCACTACTAAATGCAAACTCATTGTTAATTAAAGTTGGCTTTGATATACCATGGGATCCGGGTGGATCCATTACTTGAGCACTTTATGCCTAGCTTAATGGCTTTAAAGAAAGTGCTGCCAGGGAGACAACCCAAAAGATTTAGGAAGTAATTTTATACCTTTGAGTGCTTTTATAAAGTTTAAAAACAAAAAATATATAGATGGGAACTTAAAACTTCACAAAAAGAAAAGTGAAAGTGAGAAAGACGAGCACTGTGGAAGTGGGGGATATCCTTGAACTTTGTTCATGCCCATGGAAACTTTGTGAATCTCGATTACAGAAACTTTTCAACAAAATAATTATCCCCTTTTACAAAACCATTGTACCATAAAAATAATGTGCCAAGATTTGGCTTTAGGATGATTAGATTGCTTATTGGTATGTGCGGTGCAAAAACAGAAACTTTGGCTATAGTGCATGATTTTATATTTTTTTACTGGAATGTTGAAAGTTTCTGAAACATTGAAAGTTTCTGAAACTTTTTGCATGGTATTGTGATACAAATTGTTTATTTTGTCCTAATTTTTCAGAATTTTTGGAGTACCTGAAGTATGGTCAAAGTTCAGATTGCTACAAACTGTCCACTTTTTGACAGATTCTATTTTTGATGCATTGTTTTGCTTGTTTTGATGAAACTATCAATTTTGTCGGTGGTATAAGCCATGGAAAATTTATACTAAAGTAGCTACAATGAAAGAATAAAATATGAATTGGTTTGCAACAATACTTAAAGTAGTGATTTGCTTTATTATACTAACGGATCTCGCCAGTTTTCTGTTAGGTTTTGTGTGAATGAAGTGTTCAATGATCGAGGAGGTCTCGATATGATGAGAAGGAGAAGAGGCAAGAGTTCAAGCATGGGGATGACCAAGGCACCAAGTAAATATCCAAGGAGACTCAAGCGTCTAAGCTTGGGGAAGCCCCGGATGGCATCCCATCTTTCTTCAACAAGTATCGGTATGTTTTAGTTTTCGTTTCGTTCATGTGATATGTGTAAATCTTGGAGTGCCTTTTGTGTTTAGTTTTCATTTTATTTTATGCACCATGCTGGTATGAGATAGTCCATGGTTTACTTATAGAATGCTCATTGCACTTCACTTATATCTTTTGAGTATGGCTTTATAGAATGCTTCATGTGTTTCACTTATAACATTTGATGTTTGGATTGTCTATTTCTATTCACATAGAAAACCTTTGTTTGTAGAATGCTCTTTTGCTTTAGTTATATTTATTAGAGCATGTGCAAGTCTTTTGTAGAAAGAGTTAAACTCTCATGCTTCACTTATATCTATTTAGAGAGTCAACAGGAATTGGTCATTTGCATGGTTAGTCATAAAATCCTACATAAAACTTGTGGATCACTGAATATGATATGTTTGATTCCTTGCAATAGTTTTGCGATATAGAGATGGAATATGTGGGAAGTACTAGTAAATGGTTGTGGTTGTGGTTAGTAAGAATATTGTTGTTAAGGCTTGTGATTCCGGAAGCATGCACATATCGTCTCTAGTTATTCTATGAAGTTGGAGCATGATTTATTATTGATTGTCTTCCTTACGAGTGGCGGTCGGGGTCAAGCGATGGTCTTTTCCTACCAATATATCCCCCTGGGGGCATGCGTAGTAGTACTTTGCTTCGAGGGCTAATAAACTTTTGCAATAAGTATATGAGTTCTTTATGACTAACGTGAGTCCATGGATTATACACACTCTTACCTTTCTGCAATTTTCTAGCCTCTACGTTACGGTGCATTGCCTTTTCTGCAGGTGGATCCAAACTCCGTGATATGATACACTCTATCGCACATAAGCCTTGCTATATCTTACTCAAAACAGCCACCATAGCTACCTATTATGGCCTTTCCATAGCCATTCCGAGATATATTGCCATGCAACTTCCACAGCTTCCTTTTTGATGACTTAAGCATTCATTGTCATATTGCTTTGCATGATCATATAGATGACATAGTAGTTGTAGCTCAGTCACCGTTCATCATATTTTATACATATTACGCTAGATCATTGCACATCCTAGTACACTGCCAGAGGCATTCATATGGAGTCATATTTTGTTATAGGTATCGAGTTCTAATATTGAGTTGTAAGTAAATAGAAGTGTGATGATCATCAACTTTCATTATTAGAGCATGTCCCAGGGAGGAATGGATGATGGAGACTATGATTCCCCCACAAGTCGAGATGAGACTCTGGACCAAAAGGAAAAAAGGAAAAAAAAACAGAAAAAGAAAAAAATGAAAGAAAGAAGGAAGAGAAGGGGCATGCTAGTTCCAGACTTGTGCTTCAAAGTAGCACCATGTTTTTCATGTAGAGAGTCTCCTATGTTGTCACTTTCATATACTAGTGGGAATTTTTCATTGTAGAGTTAGATGCACACACACTTAGTTTTCATATTGAGCTTTCATACACTTATAGCTCTTAGTGCATTCGTTGCATGGAAATCCCTACTCGTCGCATTTATATCAATTCATGGGCATCTCCATAGTTCGTTGGTAGCCGCGTCAATGTGAGACCTTCTTACTTTTCGGTCTTCTCTATATTTACCCCTATCATGAGGGTGCAAGCTGCCCCCCTGGGGTGTACCCCCCTGCCTCGTGGGCCCCCTGAGACTCCACCGACCACAACTCCAACTCTATATATTCACGTTCGGGGTGAAAAAAAATCAGAGAGAAGGATTCATCGCGTTTTACGATATGGAGCCACCGCCAAGCCCTAATCTTGATCGGGAGGGCTGATCTGGAGTCCGTTCGGGGCTCCGAAGAGGGAATCTGTCGCCATCGTCATCATCAACCTTCCTCCATCACCAATTTGATGATGCTCACCACCGTGCGTGAGTAATCCCATTGTAGGCTTGCTGGACAGTGATGGGTTGGATGAGATTTACCATGTAATCGAGTTAGTTTTGTTAGGGTTTGATCCCTAGTATCCATCATGTTCTAAGATTGATGTTGCTATGACTTTGCTATGCTTAATGCTTGTAACTAGGGCCCGAGTGCCATGATTTCAGATCTGAACCTATTATGTTTTCATAAATATATGCAAGTTCTTGATCCTATCTTGCAAGTCGATGGTCACCTACTATGTGTTATGATCCGGCAACCCCGAAGTGACAATAATCGGGATCACTCCCAATGATGACCGTAGTTTGAGGAGTTCATGTATTCAAGAAGTGTTAATGCTTTGGTTCGGTACTCTATTAAAAGGAGGCCTTAATATCCCTTAGTTTCCAATAGGACCCCGCTGCCACGGGAGGGTAGGACAAAAGATGTCATGCAAGTTCTTTTCTATAAGCACGTACAACTATATTCGGAATACATGCATACATTACATTGATGAACTGGAGCTAGTTCTGCGTCAGCCTATGTTATAAATGTTGCATGAGGAATCGCATCCGATGTAATTATCCATCATTGATCCATTGCCTACAAGCTTTTCACATCTTGATCTTTGCTTAGTTATTTTTCCGTTGCCACTGTTACGATTGCTACAAAAACTACTACTGTTACTTTTGCCACCGTTACCGTTACTTGCATACTACTTTGCTACTAAAATTTTTGCTGCAGATATTAAGTCTTTCAGGTGTGGTTGAATTCACAACTCAACTCCTAATACTTGAGAATATTCTTTGGCTCCCCTTGTGTCGAATCAATAAATTTGGGTTGAATACTCTACCCTCGAAAACTATTGCGATCCCCTATACTTGGGGGTTATCAAGACCATTTTCTGGCACCGTTGCCGGGGAGCATAGCTCTATTCTTTGAGTCACTTGGGATTTATATCTGTTGATCACTATGAGGAACTTGAAAGATAAAAGAACCAAGATATTTCCCTCAACTACGAGGGGAGGTAAGGAACAGACATCTAGCTCTGCACTTGATTCACCTTCTATTTTGAGTAAACTTGCGACACCTACTGCTGCTATTGATAGTGATATGTCGCATGTTATTGATGATGCCACTTATGCTATGCATGATGCTTATGATGAAACTACTTCTATGCTTGATAATACTGTGCCATTAGGTGAATTTCTTGACGATAACTTGCTAGGGTTAGAGAGAATGAAATTATTGAAACAGATAATATTAATGAAAGTGATCATGAAGATTCTCCCCCTAGATATGAATTCCCTGATGTTCCTGAGGGTTATGTTATGGATGAAGAAACTACTAGAGACATTTTTCTTGCAAAGATGGATATGATCTTAAGAAACGGTTAGCTAAGCTAAAAGAAAAGTCTTTGAATGCTAGAATGAAATATGACCCTGCTTTTGCTACTTCACCTATCTATATTTCTGATAAGGATTATGATTTCTCTGTTGATCCTGAGTTAATTACTTTGGTTGAATCTGATCCTTTTTATGGCTATGAATCTGAAACTGTTGTGGCACATCGTACTAAATTGAACGATATAGCAATCCTATTCACTCATGAGGAAAAACTTCGTTACTAATATATCCTTAAGTTATTTCCGTTCTCATTAAAGGGTGATGCTAAAACATGGTTTAATTCTCTTGCTCCTAGTTGTGTGCGTAGTCCCAGGATATGATTTATTACTTCTCTGCTAAATATTTCCCCACTCATAATAAACAAGCTACATTTAAGGAAGTATATAATTTTGTGCAAATTGAAGAAGAGAGTCTCCCACAAGCATGGGGGAGGCTTCTCCGATTACTTAATGCTTTGGCTGATCATCCTCTCAAGAAAAATGAAATACTTGATATATTTTATAATGGACTAACCGATGCTTCGAGAGACCACCTGGATAGTTGTGTTTGTTGTGTTTTCAGGGAAAGAACTGTTGAGCAAGCTGAATTGCTATTGAATAATATATTTAGAAATGATAATGATTGGACACTTCCTGAACCAACTCCTAAGCCAACTCCGTAGAAAAGGGGTATTCTATTTATCAGTCCTGAAGATATTCAAGAGGCAAACAAATCTATGAAAGAAAAGGGTATTAAAGCCGAAGATGTTAAGAATTTACCACCTATTGAAGAAATACATATTCTTAATAACCCGACATAGGTAGTAAAGGTAAATTCTCTCTATAGATTTGATGAAGGTCATATTCCTCGTAATAAGTCTTCTAGCCAATGCTTGGATGAGTTTGATAATTTTATTGTTAAACAAGAAAACTTCAATGCTTATGTGGGTAGACAATTGAAATGTAATGCTTGTATGATTGAACACTTGAGTGATTATATGTCTAGAGTTAATGGTGACCTTAGACTTATTAGTAAACATGCTTCTATGGTTACCACTCAAGTAGAACAGGTGCTTAAAGCACAAGATGATTTGCTCATTGAATTAAATAATAAGAAAAATGATAAAGCTGTTAGAGTTATGACTAGAGGGGATAAAATGACTCAGGAACCTTTGTATCCTGAGGGCCACCCTAAGAGAGTTGAGAAAGATTCTCAAAGAACTAATGTTGATGCACCCAGTCCTTCTAAGAAGAAGAAAAAGAAAAATGATAGGACTTTGCATGCTTCTAGTGAACCTGTTGTTGACACACCTGAGAATCCCAATGATATTTCTATTTGTGATGCTGAAACACAATCTGGTATGAACATGAACCTAGTGATAATGATGATTTTCATGTTGATGCTCAACCTAGCAATAACAATGATGTAGAGATTGAACCTGCTGTTGATCTTGATAACCCACAATCAAAGAACCAACATTATGATAAGAGAGACTTTGTTGCTAGGAAGCACGTTAAAGAAAGCGAACCATAGGTTTAGAAAACCATGCCTTTTCCTCCTAAACCATCCAAGAAAAAGGATGATGAGGATTTTGAGCGCTTTGCTGAAATGATTAGACCTATGTTTTTGCGTATGCGTTTGACTGATATGCTTAAAATGAATCCTTATGCTAAATATATGAAATATATTGTTACAAATAAAAGAAAGATACCGGAAGCTGAAATTTCCACCATGCTTGCCAATTATACTTTTAAAGGTGGAATACCTAAGAAACTAGGAGATCCAGGAGTACCAACTATACCATGCTCCATTAAAAGAAACTATGTTAAAACTGCTTTGTGTGATCTTGGAGCCGGTGTTAGTGTTATGCCTCTCTCTTTATATCGTAGACTTGATTTGAATAAGTTGACACCTACTAAAATACCTTTGAAAATGGCCGATAAATCAACTGCTATACCTAGCGGTATCTGTGAGGATATGCCTATTGTGGTTGCAAACGTTACTATTTTAACAGACTTTGTTATTCTTGATATTCCCGAGGATGATAGTTTGTCTATTATCCTTGGTAGACCCTTTTTGAATACTGCAGGGGCTGTTATTGATTGCAACAAAGGCAATATCACTTTTCATGTCAATGGTAATGAGCATACAGTACACTTTCCAAGGAAACAACCTCAAGTCCACAATATCAATTCTATTGGAAAAATTTCAACGATTACTATTGGAGTTTTGAATTCCCTCTTCCTATTGTCAAGAAGAAATATTTTGTTCTTATTGTTGGGGACATGCATATCCCCGTTGAGGTAACCTAGTGTTATTCGAAAATTCTCCGGTTTCATGCGATTCGGAAAGATTTTGTTAACAAGACTTGATCAACCTTGTTAGTGGATTCCTTTTGATGAGCATGAGATGGATGAAGTTAGAAAGCACAACTCTCTGTACCCTCCTTTTACTTTCTGCTATTTAGATTAAATAAAGCAAAAAAAATTCTTTCTATTTTATGAATTATCCTCGCAATAAAAATACTCCAAAAATAAAAGTTCTCCAAATATCCTGAAAATGAAAGATGATTTTTTGTCAAATATTTAAGAATTTCTGGCACTCAAAACACACCAGGGGGACCCACCATTTGGCCACAAGTGTGCAGGGCGCGCCCCCTGCCTCGTGGGCCCCACGTGGCTCCCCTCCACTTATTCCAGCACCCACACACTTCGTCTTCCTCCAGAAAAAATCATCCCGTAGCTCGAACCCATGTTCTAGCTCATCTTGCTGCCATTTTCGATCTCCTTGCTCAAAGCTCCTTTCACAAAACTGTTTTGGGAGATTGTTCTTTAGTATGTCGCTCCTCCAATGGTCCAATTAGTTTTTGTTCTAGTGCTTTATTTATTGCAATTTTTTGCTGCGTAGGTGACCCTGTTCTTGAGCTTGCATGTCAAATTTATATGGTCAAAAGTAGTTTTAATGCATGATATAGCCTCTAGGCACTTGTGGGAGTAGTTGCTATCAATCTTGTTGAGTTTGGTTCATTTTTATTTTGAGTCACTAAAATTTCAGCAATTTTTCAGAGAAATAAAATGATGAAGAGATTGTTGAGGGGATCTTCGAGGCGAAGCTCGAAGGATAAGCAGAATGAGGAGAATTAAAATCCCAGATACAATCTTCCTCGCACTGTGGAGGTTCGGCCGTGCGAATGGTCTTGTGATGAATTCTTGATAGCCGTCGGAATTTACGATGACTTCTATTACTTGGCTAAGAATGCATGCCTCACCGATTTCCTCCACGACTAGCGCGAACAGTATCTCCTACTCACTAATATTTTCGTGCAAAACTTTTATTTCCATGCTAAGAAATCACCACCTTCAGTGGAGTTTCACTTATATGATGATGTTAAGGAGATGTCACTCCATGATTTTAGTCGGTTCTACAAGATACCCTTTGTAGGAAGCATATAGGAACCACATCGTAGGGATGTGAATGGATTTATTGATAGAATTGTCGTAAGGGAAATGAGTAAAGTTTCAGATGCAAGAATTACTAGTATACATTTTCCTGTTCTACATTACTTTGCGATATTTGCTAGTAGATGCTTAATTGGTCGCAGGAACAGTGGAAATCTTAGTGCACCTGATATTGTCATTTTGCGCCATGCTTTGTTTCGTGATACAACTTTCAGCTTAGGTGCTATTGTTGCTAAACGATTAATTCTGAACTGTACAAAGGGCCCCATCTTTTTGAGGCATCTTTGCTTCACGCCTTGCTAAACACTTTGAGATACCTATTAGCCATTATGAGAAAGAGGAAAAGTTGTTGCCCCCTATTTTTCTGGATTATAAGAGTATGGTAGCACATGATTTTATTGTTAAAAACAAGAATAAGATGCTTAAGTATAATTTAATATTTGATAAAACTCACTGTGAGATTATTACCTTGCCTGCACCCTCTTTGTTTAACATACTTTCAGGCATGTACCTCATCTTATCCAAGGCCATTCATGCATACTGGAGGCTGACACAAGTCCCAGAGCCTGATCCTGAGCCACCACTTGACCCTTATCGATAGTCTGTTTATCAGTGGGATCCAGAGGAGATCGCCAACCAGTGGCACCCTGAGGACCCTCCTCAGTACACTGGAGAGAGTAGCTTCGATCCGTGGGCATAGACCAACTTAGGCCAAAAGCCTAAGCTTGGGGGAGTACGTATTTCTCACCGACATTACATTCATGTTCACACACTCATACCAGTTGTCGGTGCTCATATGTTTTCATTGTACTATCCATGCTAGTTTATTTTCTTTTCCAAGCCTTCTTCTTGTGTGTTTGAAAAACCTTAGGAAAAACCAAAAAAAAGTTGTAGCTTTTAGCTAGTTTACTTTCCGTGCCTGTAGTAGTAGTAGTAATTAAAAGAAAACCCAAAAAGATTTCTCATTCTTCTTTTGCTTGTTTGGAGATTTCCCGTGTAAATAGTTTTATTTCTTTTCTTATTATTTGGGGGTCGAGAGGAGAAGACCATGATGAAAATGTTGAGTGGCTCTCATATGCACTATTGTTGATTTAACCAAGAGCCTATATTACCTTGTCTTCTCCCTTGTATTAAATGCTTGCAGATTCCAGCTTAGTCCAATGCACATGCACTATTATTATTATCCACACCGTCTGGTCGTGCGAGTTAAAGGAAATAATGACAACATATGATGGACTGATTGAGATGAGAGAAGCTGGTATGAACTCGACCTATCTTGTTTTTGTAAATATGATTAGTTCATCATTCCCGATTCAGCCTATTATGAATGAAACATGTTTGCAATGACAATTAGATATTATAGTTGCCCATGCCATGCTTAATTAGCTAGGAGTTTATAATGGTTTACCTTGTGTGCCAACATGCTATTAAAATGGTTGTGATGTGGTATGATTGGGTGGTATCCTCCTTTGAACAATTCGAGTAGCTTGACTTGGCACATGTTCACGCATGTAGTTGAAACAAAATCAACATAGCCTCCATGATATTTATTTTCATGGTGATTTATATTCTACTCATGTTTGCACTCATTGTTGATTAATCTTAATGCATGTTCATGACTGTTGTCGCTCTCTAGTTGGTCGCTTCCCAGTCTCTTTCTAGCCTTCACTTGTACTAAGCAGGAATACTGCTAGTGCATCCATTTCCATAAACCCCAAAGCTATTCCATATGAGTCCACCATACCTTCCTATATGCGGTATTTACCTGCCGTTCCAAGTAAATTTGTATGTGCCAAACTCTAAACCATCAAATGAAATTCTGTTTTGTATGCTCGAATAGCTCATGTATCAACTAGGGATGTCTATATCTTCCATGCTGGGTGGGTTATTATCATGATGAGTGGACTCCGCTCATCACTAACGAGAAAATGGCTGGTAACCGGGATGCCCAGTCCCATGCTCAAATCAAAATAATTGCAAACAAAACTCCCCCGGGATTGTTGTTAGTTGGAGGCACCCGTTGTTTCGGACAAGCCATGGATTGATGTTTGTTGGTGGTGGGGGAGTATAAAATCTACCATTTTGTTTGGGAACCGCCTATAATGTGTGTAGCATGGAATATATCGAGATCTCTTGGTTGTTATGTTGACAATGAAAGTATTCCACTCAAAACATTATTTATCTCTATTTCAAAACTCGAGCTCTGGCACCTCTGCAAATCCCTACTTCCCTCTGCGAAGGGCCTCTCTATTTACTTTTACATTGAGTCATCATCCTCTTATTAAAAAGCACCAGTTGGAGAGCACCGCTGTCATTCGCATGCATTGCTATTAATTTACATTGAGTATGACTGTGACTCGATCTCTTCTACCATGAATTACAATGTCTAGTCAGTCCTTGATCTTCAAAGGTGCTCTGCATTTATGTTTTGCGATCTCAGAAAGGGCTAGCGAGATACCATCTTGTTATATCATGTTATGATTGTTTTGAGAAAGTGTTGTCATCCGAGATTTATTATTATTGCTCGCTAGTTGATTATGCCATTGATATGAGTAAACATGAGACCTAAATGTTATTGTGAATATGTTTAGTTCATAATCTTTGCTGAAAACTTGAATGTTGGCTTTACATATTTGCAACAACAAGATCAAATAGAGTTTGTAAAAGTTTTTCTTTATCACTTTTAGTTTGTCAACTGTTGCTTGAGGACAAGCAAAGGTTTAAGCTTGGGGGAGTTGATACGTCTCCAGCGTATCTACTTTTCCAAACACTTTTCCCCTTGTTTTGGACTCTAACTTGCATGATTTGAATGGAACTAACCCAGATTGACGTTGTTTTCAGCAGAATTGCCATGGTGTTATTTTTGTGCAGAAATAAAAGTTCTTGGAATGACCTGAAAATCCACGGAGAAACGTTTGGAATAAATAAAAAATACTAGCGAAAGAATCTGCATCAGGGGGCCCACATCCTATCCACGAGGGTGCAGGGCGCGCCCCCTGCCTCGTGGGCCCCTCAAGACTCCACTGACCTCAACTCCAACTCTATATATTCATGTTCGGGGAGAAAAAAAATCAGAGAGAAGGATTCATCGTGTTTTACGATATGGAGCTCCCGCCAAGCCCTAATCTTCATCGGGAGGGCTGGTCTAGAGTCCGTTCGGGGCTCCGGAGAGGGGAATCCGTCGCCATTGTCATCATCAACCTTCCTCCATCACCAATTTCATGATGCTCACCACCATTCATGAGTAATCCCATCGTAGGCTTACTGGACGGTGATGGGTTGGATGAGATTTACCATGTAATTGAGTTAGTTTTGTTAGGGTTTGATCCCTAGTATCCATTATGTTCTAATATTGATGTTGCTATGACTTTGCTATGCTTAATGCTTGTCACTAATGCCCGAGTGCCATGATTTCTTATCTGAACCTATTATGTTTTCATCAATATATGTGAGTTCTTGATCCTATCTTGCAAGTCAATAGTCACCTATTATGTGTTATGATCCGGCAACCCCGAAGTGACAATAATCGGGATCACTCCCAGTGATGACCGTAGTTTGAGGAGTTCATGTATTCACTAAATGTTAATGCTTTGGTCCGGTACTCTATTAAAAGGAGCCCTTAATATCCCTTAGTTTCCAATAGGACCCCGCTACCACGGGAGGGTAGGACAAAAGATGTCATGCAAGTTCTTTTCCATAAGCATGTATGACTATATTCGGAATACATGCCTACATTACATTGATGAACTGAAGCTAGTTCTAGGTCACCCTATGTTATAAATGTTGCATGAGGAATCACACCCGACATAATTATCCATCATTGATCCATTGCCTACGAGCTTTTGACATATTGATCTTTGCTTAGTTACTTTTCCGTTGCCACTGTTACGATTGCTACAAAACTACTACTGTTACTTTTGCCACCATTACCGTTACTTCCATACTACTTTTCTACTAAATATTTTGCTGCTGATATTAAGTCTTTCAGGTGTGGTTGAATTCCCAACTCAACTGCTAATACTTGAGAATATTCTTTGGCTCCCCTTGTGTCGAATCAATAAATTTGGGTTGAATACTCTACCCTCAAAATTTGTTGTGATCCCCTATACTTGTGGGTTATCAACGAGCAGGAATTAATCTTGGAGGTGTTGATACGTCTCCATCATACCCATAATTTTTAATTATTTCATTCCAATATTATACAACTTTCACATACTTGTGGCAAAATTTTATATGATTTATTGAACTAACCTATTGATCAGGTGCCCAGTGCTAGTTCCTGTTTGCTGCATGTTTTTTATTTCATTGAATATCCATATAAAACAAGGTCCAAACGCGATAAAAATTTATGGATAATTATTTTGGAATATATGTATTTTTGGGAGGTGGAATCAACGCTAAGGGAGGCTCATGGCCTCCACAACCCACCAGGGCGCGCCAGGCACTCCCTGGCGTGCCTAGGTGTCTTGTGCCCTCCCCGTAAGTCAGTTGGGGCCCTTATTCTAGCGCAAAAAGATAATTTATGGAAAACATTGTGTAAAAATTTCAGCACAATCGGAGTTATGGATCTCCAGGAATTTAAGAACTGGTGAAGGGCCAGAAAAGTGGAACTTGAAACAGAAGAGAACAGAGGGATAGATCCAATCTCGAAGGGGCTCTCGCCCCTCCACTGCCATGGAGGCCATGGACCAGAGGGGGAACTCTCCCCCCATCCAGAGGTGAGACCAAGGAAGAAGAAGAAGGAGGGGGATCTCTCCCCCTCTCCCCCGGTGGCGCCGGAATGCCGCCGGGCAAGGATTGTGACGGCGATCTACAACAACAACTTAGCCGTCGTCAACACCAACTCTCTCCCCCGCTATGCAGTAGTGTAACACCCCTTCTCCGCACTGTAATCTCTACTTAAACATGGTGCTCAACGCTATATATTATCTCCCAATTATCTATGGTTATCATATGATGTTTGAGTAGATCTGTTTTATCCTATGGGTTGATCGATGATCATGATTGGTTTGAGTTGTATATTATGTTTTGGTGATGTCCTATGATGCCCATCGTGTCGCACAAATGGAGGGATCCCTGTTGTAAGGTGTTGCAATATGTTCATGGTTCTCTTATGGTGGGTGGCATGACTGACAGAAGCATAGACCCGAGTTTGGGGTCATTGGATGTGAGATAAAGCGGACTTGATACTTAATGCTATGGTTGGGTTTCAGGACCTTAATGATCTTTAGTAGTTGCAGATGCTTGCTAGAGTTCCAATCATAAGTGCATATGATCCATGTAGAGGAAGTATGTTAGCTCATGCCTCTCCCTCATATAAAATTGCAACAATGACCACCGGTTTAGTTTTCGATCACCTAGGGAAAATGACTTTCTTGTTGACAAAAGCTATCTACTTTTATTGTCTATCTACTTTTATTGTCTTGAATTTTACTCATAGTTTAATTATTGCAAACTTATCCTTTCACCTACCAAATAGTTTATACTTGCTCTTGGTAAAGCAAACATAAAGTGTGCATAGAGTTGTATTGTTGATCGATAGAACTTGAGGGAATATTTATTCTACCTTTAGCTCCTCGTTGGGTTCAACACTCTTATTTATCAAAAAAGGCTACAAACAATCCCCTATACTTGTGGGTTATCAGTCATCAGCGTCGTGATTGTCTAGGCAAGGAATGTGCTTAAAGATCATGCACAGAAAGTGCCTCTCCATCCTCCTAACAGTCGCCAAGTATGCGGCCATTCGAGGGTCCTTTGACTTGTAGTATTTGTTGGATTGGTTAATGACTAGCTGGGAGTCTCCTTTTATGACCAAGCATTTTATTCCGAGAGTTATGGCTGCCCTAGATTCCCGCCATCAATCCCTCGTACTCGGCGATATTGTTGGAGACCTTGTCATGCTTGAAGTCCAACTGCACAGAGTAGGAAATCTGATCTCCCGTGGGGGATGTGAAGACTACCCCAGGCCTCGCGCCTTGCAATGAGAAGGCGCCATCGAAGTTCATTACCCAGTGCTCCGGAGCTTCTCGCCAGGGATGGGTATATTGTTCCCGGGCATTTTCCGAAGCAGCAGGAGTCCATTCTGCCCTGAACTCCACGAGGGCTCGAATTTTGATGGTCTTAGTAGCCACGAACTGTAGGGCGAAAAATTGAAGTTTGATTCCCAACTCCAACACACGTCTAGTCGCATTGGGAGTACGTAGGACTCCTTCTAGAGCGAATGGAGTGACGACCTTAATTGGGTGCCCCTGGAAGTAGTGTCGCAGCTTCCGCAAAGGGATTAGTAGAGTGTACAACAACTTCTGTGGCATCGGGTACCGTTCTTGGGCCTCCTGCGGCACCGTGCTTACGAAGTACACCGGGCGCTGTATCAGAGGGCCCCTTGCGGGCTCTCGAGTTTGCCCTTCGACAGGCAGTTCATGAGATTGCTTTTGTCTGTGCTTCCAAGGGCTCATGTTCCGCCACAAGGACAACGCTCGCCGTTTGCGGGGTGACTGCAAGGTAGAGTAGAAGCCACCACGATCGGGGATAGCCAGGTATCCTTTTAGGTCCCAGAAGGCTTGATCCGCTTCTGGGGTCCATTCAAAAGAACATGTGCTCTTCATGATCTTGAAGAATGGTAGGCTGTGTTATCCCAGCTTGGTAATGAATCATCCAAGCGGGGCTACGCATCCCGCCAGGCGCTGCATGTCCTTGAGGCGCTTTGGGGGTTGCATATCTTCAAGGGCCCAAATTTTCTTGGGGTTGTCCTCGATGCCTTGGTGCGACACCAGGAACCCGAGGAGTTTCCCAGAAGGTACCCCGAACATGCATGTTTTGGTTTTGAGCTTGATGTTGGCCTTTCGAAGGTTGGGGAATGTCTCCTCCATATCCATAATCAGAGTGTCCCGTTTGCGGGTCTTGACGACGATGTTGTCGACATAGGCTTCGGTATTTCTTCCCATCTGTGGACCAAGGGCGATGCGCATGAGCCTCTGGAAGGTTGCCCCAACATCTAAAACCCAAAGGGCATGAACACGAAGCAATACACTCTGCAAGGCATGATGAAAGCCTTTTTTTCTTCATCCTCCTTGGCCATTTTGATCCCATGGTAGCCCGAGAAGGCATCAAGTAAATAGGGGAGACCACACCCTGCTATTGAATGGACGATTTGGTCGATTCTAAGCAAAGAGGATGGATCCTTTGGAGAGGCCTTGTTGATGTCCTTGAAGTCTATTCATAGGCCTAAGCCATTGTTACACTTGGGTAAAACCACAGGGTTTGTGACCCATTCCGGGTGTGTCACCACCCGGATGAACTTGGCCTTGTTCAGCTTCTCTATCCGCTGGGTGTTGACTTGTTGCTTCTCCAACAACTGGCGCTGGATTTTCTTCTTAACGGGATGGCCACCAGGGCATACCGCCAAGTGGTGCTCGATCACCTCCCTGTGTGCTCCGGGCATGTCTGACGTTGTCCAACCGAACATCTCAGCATTTGCCCATAGGAAGGTGACGAGCGTGCTTTCCTATTTGTCGACGAGCCTTCCGCCTAATCAGGACAGAAGTCCCTTTTCCTTCGTCGAGCACCACTTTCGTCGTTGAGGTCTTTTCCTGTGTCATCAATTTCTATCAGTGGGAAGCTCATGCCTCAGGCACGACAGGCATATCCAGACAGCCAGGAGCCTCATCTTATTGATCCGCTTGAATAGTGATTATGCCTCTGGGGCCCAGCATCTTGACAACATTGTAGGCGTGATGAGTCACAACCACGAACTGGGCCAACGCAGGATAACCAAGAATAGCATTGTACTCAAAGCCGATGTGCGCAATGTCGAAGACAATGTTTTCCGTCTGATAGTTCTTACTAGTCTTAAATGTGATGGGAAGGGCCATCTGCCCTATGGAATTGTGCTCCCGAAGTCATGCCCGAGAACGGCCGGGTAGGCAGCAGACAATCGTACGGGATTTGCATTAAGTCAAAGATCTTTGGGGAGATGATGTTCATTCCGGCCCCACCATCGATAAGGTCTTTGTAACCTTGATGTTTTGGATGGTGGGGGACACGAAGATAGGTACAATCCCCATCGTCTTCGCCTTCATGGGGTGACCCGCGAGGTCAAATGTCACCAAGACCTCGGACCACCTTAAAGGCTTAGCTGCCTTTCCCCCAGGAAGAGCGGGGCAAACTCTTGGGCCAAATTCTTGAAACATTAGTTTGAGGTGAGCGGTTTGGGTGCCGCCATCGATGCACGCCACCAACTTGGGATCCTGGAAGCCCCTCCCCTATTCTTATCGGAATCCGGGCCTTCCCCGGCCTTGCCATCTCCCGTCTTCTCGTGACCACAGGAAAAAGGCTCGCGCTAACCTCCATCATGATCGGTGCATCCTCCCCCATGACCTCATCTCCTTCCTTCTGCACGCTCAGTTTGTGCCACTCCTTCTAACGGTCTTCTACCATTTTCTTGATTTCTCTACACTCAGTCATGTCGTGTGTGCGCGAGCCATGCAAGGTGTGGTACGGGCCATCGCCCGAGTCATCGGAAACCACCTCTTCCTTCTTCTATCGCTTCAGTCCAAACTCCGCCATGAAGACACCGGGTAACTTGCACCTTTGGCTCTTCTTGTCACGGGAGGGTTCGGCCTCCCTCTCGACCGTTTGTGAAGAACGATTTCAGGCTTCAGCTGCCCTGGCGCACTTGTCCACCAGCTCATAAAGTTGCACCATTGTGTGCACATCGTGGATGGCCATCTTCTCACACATCTTAAGGTCGATGACACCGTTGTGGAAAGCCAAGACAACCTCCACATCATTAATACAGGGAATTTTGTTGCAAACTTGGCAGAAACGTTGGATGAACCCGCTAAGCATTTCACCCACCTTCTGGCCAATGTCACTTAAAATGGCAACAATGGAGGGCCGATTGCAGGTTCCCTTGAAGCTGGCGGTGAATCATTTGCACAGCTCATCCCAAGTCCCGATGGAGCTCGGTGGGAGGTTCATCAGCCACGAACTGGCCGAATCCTAAAGGGCCATGGGGGACTAGTTGACCATGGCGTCAGCATGTCCATGGGCCACCTGGATCGTCGTGGTGTCGATTTGGAGGAATTTGACGGGGTTGGTCGAGCCATCGTACCAAGACGACAAATCTCGCATGGACGCGGAGGCCAGAGCACCTCATGAAATTTGGGAATGAATGCCTCGCACCCTACACCTATTAGCACAGGCTGAACGCCTGGAGTGCCTGGCACAGGGTGCCCTGCCTCCGCCATATCTTGGACGAATCTATCCTACCGCTCTCGCCGACGCTCTATGGCAACATGAGCATCCTCCATTGGTGATGTGTCGACGAACGTCGATCCTTGTCTTCCCCAGGGGAAGAGGCCACAGACCGGCATGTCTCTCCTCCCGGGTGCCTACGGGCCCGACGTGGCTCGTGGTCTTGTGGATGCTAAGGAGGCAGTGTGTGCTCCGGGGCTGCGATCGCTCGCGAGGCTGTCGTGACGCCTGTCGGTGTCAAAACCGGCCGATCTCGGGTAGGGGGTCCCGAACTGTGCGTTTGAGAATCAAAGGTAACAAGGGACAAGGGGAACACAATGTTTACCTAGGTTTGGGCCCTCTTAATGGAGGTAAAACCCTACGTCTTGCTTGATTGTATTTGATGAGTATAGGGGTTACAAGAGTTGATCTACATCGAGATCGTAGTGGCTAAACCCTAGATGTCTAGCCTGTATGAATAATGATGGCCTCTACAGACTAAACCCTCTGGTTTATATACACACCGGAGGGGCCTAGGGTTGTATAGAGTCGACTTGCAAATGAAGGAAATTACATATCCGGACACCAATCTTGACAACATCGCATAGGAGAGTCCTACCCGGACACGGGGGAAGGTCTTCTGCCTTGTATATTCACCGCCCATCAGTCCGGCCCATATCACACAGCCCGAACACCCAAGGACCCCCTAATCCATGACTCCCCCAGTAGCCCTTGAACTAGTCTTTGATGACGATATGTTTGGCACGCGGGTTGTATTCGGCATTGCAAGGAGGGTTCCTCCTCTTGAGTACTTAAAAGCAATCTTTTGAACAAAAGAACTATATCCGGCTCTGTATAATAGTCAGTACCCTTAGTCAAGAAGGCAAAGTACTTAATCAAAATAATGTCTGTCAGCTCAGAACTTTTTGGAGAAACGTCATGTCTGGCCTATAACTTTTCGAACCGCTTTTTCGTCTCTCGCCTCACATTTCGAGGCACGGCCTCTATTGACATGTCTTATCAGAGATCGTGTCCGCCTATTGCGGGATCCTCATCAATATGGTTTTGGGTAATCCAATCGTGCCATTCGCACGACCCCTTGGGAATAGGCGAGTTTTAAGGCTTGAGGGGGGCGTTTGATATTCATTGCCTATATTAGACGATAAAGATCCCTCTTTTCTCCCCATGCATTCCTCCTGCTATTTTCCCATCCTCAAGCTCCAGTGCACAAGCTTCAATCTTTCCACCACGACCAACTTCTCCAGCCATGTCTGGATCTGGTTCGAAGGGCAAGTGGGAGGCCTCCTCCGTCACCGAGAAGGATGTCGAGGAGCTCCGGGAGGCGGGGTATCTGTCTGCGGACATTGCGCACACGCTCCCTACCAAGAAGCAAATCACCCCCACCCCGGAGCCCGGCGAAAGGGTTGTACTTATCCCTCACTTCCTCTGCGGGCTAGGGTTTCCCCTCCACCCCTTCATCCGAGGCCTCATGTTCTACTATGGCCTAGAATTGCTCGATCTAGCCTTGAATTCGTTCCTTCACATCTCGGTGTTCATCATCGTGTGGCCTATGGCTCAAGGTCTTCAATGTGAAGCCGAAGGTGGTCGATGGGCAGCATGCACACTGCGGTGGCGCCATGGTGAGCTAGCTCCCCAACACCGTTTGGCCTACGGGGGCCTTTGTGGAGACCGTCAAGGTGTGCCAACAGGAGTGGTTCTATATCATCGAACCTCACGACACCAAGTGGGAGGCCACTCCTGAGTTCAGATCCGGACCCCCTATGCGGCTCATCTCATGGATTGCCAAGGGTTTGGACTGGGGATCCACAGCGTAAGTGCCGATGCTGCAAAAGCGTATCACAAATATGATAGGCAAAAACACCAGTCTCACTAACGTGATTCAGGTGATGCTCTTCCGCCGGATTCTTCCCTGTCAACTCCGGCCCTCCCATATGTGGGAGTTTAATACGGAAGGTCCACAGACCTTGAAGCACTTCTTCGGCACAACGCGCGAAGACATCTGGAAGCTGCTATTCAAGGACCAAAAAGTGTGGCCAAAGGGGACTGAAGACATCGGCCTCGACAGCGAGAATCCGACCATGCCGGTAAGTATAAGCTTTCTGAATACTTATATTCGATCAATCAAGTTTTCAGACATAATAAGTTTTCTGTCCCTCGTACATGGCTAGACATCAAAGGCGGAGCAGATCAAGTGTCCGGCCCCGCTGTCTGAAGACCTGGCCGAACCCCAGCTCACGAAGATGCTGGTCCCGACACCCTATCAGGAGCCGGAGAAGAAGGCCAAGAAGAAGAAGGAAAAGGAGTCCAAGGGCGACCTCCACCGCAAAGGTCCTTCAGACGCAGTGCCGGAGAGACTGAAATCCCCTCCTCCCACGAGGGGGATGAAGATGGGGAGGAGGAAGAGGCGGAAAGCGACTCCCCTCTTAAGGGGGGAGGGAGAAGAAGAGGGCAGCCTCCACAGACCCGGAGGAGGAGGCGCCCAAGAGGGGGGAGATTGCCCTCTTAGATGGTTTGGATTCGGAAGCCAAACCCATCCCCAAGAGGCTTTCCAGGGTGAAGCCCCTGGCCGAACCATAAGCATCAAAGGATCTATTACATGTATTCGGTCCTCTATGTTTTTAATATAACATATTATATTGTGTGTATTTCAGCCCCGCTCGCAACCTCCCCAACCCTTCACTATGTAAGGGGAGTTCTCTACCGCCCGAGATGGCAGAGAGCGAGACGCCTCCGCAAGCCTCTCCGCCAATCATCGCGGGTGATACAGAGGTGTTGTCCCGAAGGACCTCCCCAGGCCGTGGAGGAGTGGGAGAGGCGGCCGAAATGTCGCCCGAGGGTAATACCTCGGCTGCCGAAGACATGGGGGGTGCGATCCCCATGGCGACCGATGGCGGGGGCCCTGACCAGTCTGGCCCCCAGCCATACATCATTTCGGAGACCCATACGGCTCCAGAATCGAGCGAGCAGCCCCCTTTGAAGGAGGGGGAGTATCAACTCCGACGGCGACCTCCACTAATCCGGAGGCGCCGAATGCTCTGATGGAAGCTGTAACGCCCAAGATGCGGCTATATCTCCCATGTGTCGAGGCACGACTAAGGCATAACCGCATTTTGGTATTGTCGCAAGAAGGGTCATCTTCACACAATCCCATGTACAAGAACAAGGATAAATAAATAGTTGGCTTACAATCGCCATGTCACACAATGATCAAATAATATTCATACATCATTCAGAGTACACACATAGTCCGACCTACGGACGAATCCAAATGAAAAGAAGATAACCCCAAATGCTAAATCCTGATCGTCCCAACTGGGCACCACTACTGATCATCAGGAAACGAAACATGGTAACGACCAAGGTCCTCGTCGAACTCTGATGACCCACAAGTATAGGGGGTCAATTGTAGCTCTTTTTGATAAGTAGGAGTGTCGAACCCAACGAGGAGCAGCAGGAAATGACAAGTAGTTTTCAGTAAGGTATTGTCTGCAAGTGCTGAAATTGTAAGTATCGAGTAGTTTGGTAGAAAGATAATCTGTAATGAGTAAGTAATGACAATTGTAACAAGTATGCAGCAAGGTACCCCAATCCTTTTGAGGAAAAGGACAGGCCAAAACGATTTCTTATAATGAGCAAAGCGTTCTTGAGGGTACATGGGAATTTCATCTGGTCACTCTCGTCATATTGGTTTGATTTGCGTTCGCTACTCTGATAATTTGATATGTGGGTGGACCAGTGCTTAGGTGCTGTTCTTACTTGAACAAACCTCCTACTTATGATTAACCCTCCCGCAAGCATCCACAATTACGTGAAAAGTATTAAGGATAAATCCTAAGCATAGCATTAAATTCTAGGATCCAATCAGTCCCTTACGGAATAGTGTATAAACCGGGGTTTAAGTTTCTGTCACTCTCGCAACCCACCATCTATTTACTACTCCACAATGCATTCCCTTTGGCCCAAATATGGTGAAGTGTCATGTAGTCGACGTTCACATGACACCACTAAGGGAATCACAACATGCATACTATCAAAATATCGAACACATATCAAATTCACATGATTACTTGTAACATCATTTATCCCGTGACCTCAAGAACAAAGGTAACTACTCACAAACAACAAACATGATGCATAATGGATCTGAACACATAATCTTCGATCAAATAAACCATATAGTAATCAACTACAAGATGTAATCAACACTACTAGTCACCCCTAGCAACAATCTATAGTTTCGCTAACAAGATTGAATATAAGAGATGAACTAGGGTTTAAGATGAGATGGTGCTGGTGAAGATGTTGATGGAGATTTCCCTCCCTAAGATGGGAGAGTTGTTGGTGATGATGATGACGATGATTTCCCCCTCCGGGAGGGAAGTTCCACCGGCGGAATTGCTCCACCGGAGGGCAAAAGTGCTCCTGCCCAAGTTCCGCCTCGAGGCGGCGGCGCTCCATCCCGAAAGTATTATTTTGATTTTTTTTCTAGGTCAAAACCACTTATATACTAGAAGATGGGCACCGTAGGTGGGCCGAGGAGGCCACAACCCACTAGGGCATGCTAGGGGGCCTGGCGTGCCCAGGTGGGTTGTGCCCACCTGGTGGCCCCCTCTGGTACTTATTGGCTCCAATATTTCTTATATATTCCATAAAAAATCTCCGTGAAGTTTCAGCCCATTTAGTGTTGTGCAGAATAGGTGGCCTAACGTATCTTTTCCAGGTCCAGATTTTCAGTTGCTGGAATTCTCCCTCTTGTTGTGTTCCTTGCAAATTATGAGAGAAAAAGGCATTACAATTACTCCAAAAAGCATTATTATGGATAAAAACACTGTAAATAATAGTAAGAAACAATAATGGAAAATGGACGTATCAAACTCCCACTTGAGCTCAGTTGCATCACCTGCATCAGTATCAACGCCACCTACAACTGTTGTGATAGTATCTGTGAGTCACGGGGACTTAGCAATCTCAAAACTCACGAGATCAAGACTATTTAAGCTTATAGGTAGGATGTGGTTATGAGGTGGAGCTGCAGCAAGCCCTAAGCAAATATGGTGGCTAACATACGAGTACAAGAGTAAGGTGAGAAACTACGCAACGGTTGTAAACTAGAGGTGATCAAGAAGTGATCCTGAACAACTTACGTTCAAACATAACCCCACCGTGTTCTCTTCCCGAACCTGATCGAAAAGAGACCATCACGGTTACACACGCGGTTGGTTTCTTTTAATTAAGTCAAGTGTCAAGTACTCCACAACCGGATATTAACAAAATCACATCTGCCACATAACCGCGGGCACGGCTCTCGAAAGTATAAACCCTGCAAGGGTTTCCCAAATTAGCCCATGACAAGCTCACGATCCGCGGAGACAATCCTCCATCGCGGGACACTCCGATCAGACTCGGAATCCCGGTGCACACGATATTTCGACAATGGTGAAGCTAGTCCAGCAAGACCTCCCGATGTGCCGACACCCTCATAGTAGCCGCGCGTATCTCGTCTCAGGCCACAATCGGATTGTCCAAACTTCCAGTAGGCCAATCCAGAGTTGCCCCAGGCGGCCACCGGTGGTTGACAGGTTTGGACCAACACTCACAGGGAGCACTGGCCCAAGGGGGATAATTAAGTCCACGGGGTCCGAAAAGTCCCTATGCAAGTTTTTAGTTGTTATTAGGCAAATGGTAAAACCAAGGTTGGGCCTTGCTCGAAGAGTTTTATTCAAAGCGAACTATCAGGAGGGGCCCATAAACCCTCACCGTGTTAGGGACGCAAAATCAAGGAACATAACACAGGTATGACAAAAACTAGGGCAGTAAGAGTGGAACAAAACACCGAGCAAAAGTCCAATCCTTCCACCCTTTGCCAAGTATATAGATGCATTAATTCAAATAAGAGATGTTGTGATATCCCAACATATCCATGTTCCAACATGGAACAACCTGCAAGGCACCTGCAACTAGCAATGCTATAAGAGGGGCTGAGCAAAAGCGGTAACATAGCCAAACAACGGTTTGCTAGGAAGGTGGGTTAGAGGCTTGACATGGAAATATGGGAGGCAAGATAAACAAGTGGTAGGTAGTGCGACATAGCGATTGAACGAACAACTAGCAAGAAAAGATAGAAGTGATATCGGGGGTAATGATCATCTTGCCTGCAAAGTTCTCAGGGTTGTCGTAAGCTTGCTCCTCGTAGACGTACTCAACAGGATCCTCGTTCAAGAACTCGTCTCCCGGCTGTACCCAAACCAAGAACACAAGCAACAGAACAACAATCAATCACGGTGCAATGCACAAGCAACATGATGCAAGACATGGCATGGAATGCAAGGTATGATGTGCAATGCATATGGGTACTCCGGAAGGGAAAAGATGATCAATACAACAACTTGGCAAAGCAAGCATGCCATTGGAAAGGTTAGGAGATTTCAGTCAAAATCAATATGAAGATCACTGGAAACGGATGCACGATTTGCAAACGACGAGCAAGACAAGAATGATGCAAAACTGCTCTTAACACCATCACATCACTTAAGATGCATCATGAAACTATGCTACAACACTCCAACAAAGCAACAAAGCACACGGTAGTGAAGTACAAGTGAATCCCTACAAACCATGAACACTGAGCTCCTGCTAGAATTCACTAGAACAAGACTAAAATAGCATGGCAAAACGGAAATGACAATCAGGTTACAGACTTGGTGAAAATACTAAACATGTCATAAACAGCATCAGGTAGCAATGTTTATAGCTAGCAAACAACATGCTACAGGAACATATCATGGAAAACAAAGGCATGGAATGCTAGTACTAAAGGCAATGAACAAAACTCCCTTACTATGCTTGAGCCAAAGATGCACAGAAAATGAGGTAGCACCCATGCAAATATGGCAAGTGATATGAACAATTTCAGACTTGGAAGAACATAGCATGGCAGAAACAGATTCATGATAACAACTTTGCAAACTCACGCCACTCACCACAAAGAATTTCATGGCATAACAAGGTAACCAACAGTAAGTATACACAATTATGAAGATAAAAATGGCAAGATCAAGTTCATAGGGTGCATAGATCATTAGCAAAACACATGGCAAAAATGCACTGCCTGTTAAAAAACTGACAGCAACAACAGATGCATGAATGGATAGAGCATAACCATATCTTCAAAACATCTTTACTGAACTTCATCCAAATATGCATGGATCTACTTCTGACAACAAGTCAACATAGCAATATAATGTAACAGGAAAAGACTTTGCAAAAATACTAAGTGTCTGAAATCAAGAAAATTATGTGGCCTACTTTGCATGCTTGTGCTAGTCACCACAGATCTCATAAAAATACAAGGCTTGCACCACTGTAAAGATGGCATGGATATGCTCCTAAAACATGTACACATGATGCTCAAGGGATGCACACACAAAATGCTATGAAAATGACAAATCATCAAGTTATGATGAATTTCAGCAGACAACATCATGTAGCACTTTTCCAACAACGATTAAGGCATGAATATCGATAGTAACATGCATGAAAATGACACTAGCATTAAGAGCATCATGAGACGAACATTTTGATATATCATTCATGCAAAACGGAATCATGAGCACGGAGTTATGGATCTCACGAAATGCACACATGAGCTGAAAGTTTAAAGACTGAGAGAAAATTCAACCTCGCAGAGGGGGTTTAGGCCGGACATGTCCAGGGTGGATCGGACATGTTCGGACGCGCCGTTGACCCAGACACAAGTGAGGAGGAGGTCGCCAGTGAGGTGAGGACGACGGGGAGGAGGCGGTGGAAGGCGGAGACGGGCGGATCCGGGGCCGGCGGGGCGAGATCCGTCCGGATCCAGGCGGTGGGCGGCCTTGGCGTGGCGGCGCGGGGCGGGTTGGTTGCAAGGTCGGGGTAGCCCGGCGCGGTGGTGTGCGGCGGCCGGCGGGAAAGCGCGACGCGGCGGAGGTGGGCGGCGCTCGTCGGCGGGAGGCGGCGCTGGGCGCGGGCGGCAGCGGATGGGTCGGGAGGGCCGGCTCTGGGACTGGCGGGCCGCGGGAGGCGGAGGCGGCGGCGGGCGGCCAGAGGAGAGAGATGTCGGCGGGTGGGGTGACGTGGCACACCCCGGTTGGGCGCGGGAGGCGGCAAAGCTGAGATGGCATCCCCGGATTGGTCCGGGCGTCGTTTCCGGCGGCGCGAGGGAAGATGGTTAGGGTTTATCCGTGAATTTCGGGCGGAGGGGGTGTTTAAATAGGTATAGGGAGCTAGGAGAGTCCAAATGAGGTGCGGTTTTCGCCCACACGATCATGATCCAACGACGGATAGCATGGAGGGGGTTTAGATGGGCTAGCGGGCTGTTTTGGAGGGGTGATGGGCTGTAATGAGAGAGGGGTTTTTGCGGTTACCCGGTTAAATGTTGGGGCATCAAACGACCTCCAAAAGCAACGAAATTTAATAGGCGGCCTACCGGTGATGTATTAAGGCCACTCGACAAATCTCGGCCATTTACGAGAATGTTTTTCTCCCGCTCATGAAACGAGATTTGAGAGGTGCAACGAGTGCATGTGGGAGTGTCGGATTCCGAAACGGACAACGGGGAAAATGACAGGATGCATGAGACGAACACGAATGCAAATGAGATGCACATGATGACATGAGATGAAATGCATGACATGAACAAAATGCAAAACATGGACAAAACCCAACCACGGAGGATATAACATATCACATAGCCGGAAATGGCAAGATTTGGAGTTACAATTATGGAATGTTACATCCAGGGCATTACAACTCTCCACCACTACAAGAGGATCTTGACCTGAGAGCTAGGACTGAAAGAACTCTGGATATTTGGAACGGAGGTGATTCTCGCGCTCCCAGGTAGCTTCTCGGTCGAAATGGTGAGACCACTTAACTTTTAGGAATTTGATCGACTTGTTGCGAGTTTTGCGCTCGGTTTCTTCAAGAATGGCAACAGGATGCTCATGATAAGACAAATCCTCTTGGAGATCAATCTCTTCGAAGTTGATAGTGTGCTCAGGCGTCTTGAAGCACTTGCGAATCTGTGACACGTGAACACATCGTGCACATTTGCGTAGTTGGACGGGAGCTCAAGTTGATAGGCGAGGTCGCCTCTTTTGCCAATGATCTTGAGAGGACCCACGTATCTCGGGGCAAGCTTCCCTTTGATAATGAAGTGTCGAGAGCCTTCGTTGGAGAGATGCGGAGGTAGACATGGTCTCCGATCTCGAAAGCCAAGTCACGGTGCTTGCTACCATAGTAACTCTTCTGGCGCGATTGCGCTGCTTTGAGATTTTCATGGATGACTTTACACATTTCTTCAGCTTCTATGATCAAGTCGTTGCCAAGAAGTTGGCATTCACCAGTCTCGCACCAATTGAGAGGAGTACGGCACTTTCTGACATATAGAATTTCGAATGGGGCCTTGCCCGAACTTGCCTGGAAGTTGTTGTTGTAGGACAACTCTGCATATGGGAGGCAATCTTCCCACTTCATACCAAAGGAGATGACACAAGCTCTGAGCATGTCTTCGAGGATTTGATTTACTCTCTCGACTTGGCCGCTTGTTTGAGGATGGAAAGCCATGATGAAGCGAATGTTGGTGCCCATGGCCTTCTGGAAGGACTCCCTGAACTGTCAATTGTGGAATTTCGTGCAATGAGACAATTCTGGAGGTGTATAGCTCTGCCAGCTGAGCTGTCGTGATAGATTCTTTGATTGGAAGGAAATGAGCCACTTTTGTAAGCTTGTCAATGACAACGAAGATAGCATCATTCCCATGCTTGGACTTTGGAAAGCTAGTGACAAATTCCATTTCGATATGATCAAACTTCCATTCTGGAATAGCAAGAGGTTGGAGGAGACCAGCTGGTCGTTGGTGTCCTACTTTCACCCTTCGACATACATCACATTCATTCACGAATTGACCAATCTCTCGCTTCATTCGAGTCCACCAATACGACTGCCTGAGGTCATGGTACATCTTCGAACAGCCTAGATGAATGTAAAGAAGATAATTGTGCACTTCGTTCATTATGACCTTCCTTAGATCACCTTTACGAACCACAATCTGGTCCTCAAAGAATAAGGTGTCCTTGTCAGCAATGCGATAGCACTTGTATTTGGATAAGCCCTTTGCAATACCGTGTTTCACCTTATTCACCATGGTATCAGGGAGTTGTGCCTCATGAATTTGGTCTTCCAAAGTTGGAGTGACTTGAAGGTTGGCAAGAAAACCTTGAGGGACAACTTGGAATTGCCCTTGCGAAATCTTTACAAAGATCCGGTTGGAATGGCTTGAGAATTAAGCTGTTGCAATAAGCCTTCCTGCTCAAAGCATCTGCAATCACATTCGCCTTGCCTAGAGTATATTCAATACTTGGATTTTACTCTTGAATCATTTCAACCCAACAAGTTTTTCTGAGGTTGAGGTTGGGTTGAGTGAAGATATATTTGAGGTTCTTGTGATCGGTGAAAATATCCACTTGCCTTCCCAACAAGAGATGTCTCCATGTTATTAATGCATCGAAAATTGCCGCCAACTCAAGATCATGAGTGGAGCAGTTCCTTTCATTTGGCTTCAACTGACGAGAAGTATAGGCCACCAACTTCTTCTCTTGCATTAACACGGCACCGAGACCTTGCAATGAGGCATCACAGAAAACTTCGAATGGCTTGGACTCATCAGGAGGAGTTAAGACCAGAGCTGTGACGAGTTTTGCTTTCAGAGTATTCAAAGCAACGTCACGCTCAGGAGTCCAAGAATACCTGACATGCTTCTGGAGGAGGTTAGAAAGAGGTTTAGCAATCTTTGAGAAATTCTCAACAAATCTTCGGCAATAGCTTGCAAGCCCAAGGAAACAGCGGAGCTGCTTGACATTCTGAGGAGATTCCCAGTTGATAATTGCAGAAACCTTCTCCGGATTAACAGCAATGCCCTTGGAAGAGATGATGTGGCCAAGGTAAAGAACTTCATCAAGACAAAAATCACATTTGGAGAACTTTGCATAGAATTGATACTCTCTGAGCTTGTCGAGCACCAATCGCAAATGTTTGGCATGATCCTTCTTATTCTTTGAGGAACACCAAGATATCATCGAGATACACCCGGACGAAATCATTTGTGTAGGGGTTGAAGATGAAGTTCATAATGCGAGAGAATATTGGAGGGGCATTGACAAGGCCAAAATACATAACAATATATTCATAAGAACAAAGCTTGTTCTGAATGTTGTCTTTGGGATATCTTCTTCACGAATGCGAATCTGATGATAAACCATACGGAGGTCAAGCTTGGAGAACACCTTTGCACCTTTGAGTTGCTCGAATAGCTCATTGATGTTGAGAAGTGGATACTTGTTCTAGATTGTCTTCTTGTTCAATGGACGTTAATCAACACAAAGTCGGTCCGTGCCATCCTTCTTCTGGATAAAAAGAACACCACAACCCCACGGAGATGAACTTGGTCTGATCAGACCTAGACGCTCTTGTTCATCGAGTTGTTTCTTCAATTCCTTCAACTTCTTTGGTCCGAGCTTGTATGGATGCTTGCAAACGGGTTCCGTACCGGGCTCAAAATTGATAACAAACTCAACTGGCCGGTGAGGAGGCATACTCAGAAACTGTTCTAGAAAGACATCTTGGTACTCACAAACAACTGGAATCTGAGAAATTGCATCTAACTTGCCCTTCTCATTGAGAGAGAAAAACCGAATGGTTTCATCACGAGTGGCATAGATGATCACATCCTCAGAAGGGTGCGTCAATTTAATCTCCCTGGTAGCACAATCAAGAAAAGCCTTGTGCTGAGAAAGCCAATCCATGCCGAGAATGAGATCAATATCTGAATTGTCGAGAACAATTGGGGAAGACAGGAATTGATAATTTCCCATCTTGATACCGACATTCGGAATAAAGCTTCTTGAGGTCAACACTTTACCCGGGGAAACAACAGACAATGGCCCAGCCAACTCTTGAAAAACAAACTCATTCCTCGATGCAAAAGGTCTTGAAATGAAAGAACACGAAGCACCAGAATCAAACAACACTTTAGCAGGGATAGAGTTAACTAAGAGGTTACCCATGATCACATCTGAAGAATCCTCTGCTTGAACTGCATTCCACATGTTCACCTTTGCAAACTTGGGATTGTGTTTGACAACTGCATTGCTTGCTGATCTGACTAGAGGAGGAGGCGGAAGGCGCTTCTGAGTGCACTTGTTTGAGTAATGCCCTTTCAAACCACATCTCTGACAAGTGACCTCTGAAAGTGGATGGAAAGGTGGAGATGGAGGACCACCTGTCCTCAGAGCCTGAGACTTGTTCTGATAGCCTGGGTTGGGTGGGTGGGATGATCCATGGCCACCTTTGTTCTTCTGCTGGTAGGGATGACGAAACGGTGGATGCGGAGGAAGCCAAAACTTCTGTTGCTTAGCTGCCACTTGTGAGGAAGAAGAAAACTGGACTGCATCCCTGATTCTCTTCTTTCAAGCCTCACACTTGAGCTGAGCACCTTCTTTCTTGAGGGCCATGTTATAGAACTAATCGAACTGAGTAGGCTCAACAAGAACGAGCGCTAACTCCAGATCCTCTTTGAGGCCACCCCTGAAGTGACAGATCATGCTCTTTTCATCAGGCACGTCTTGTTTTGCAAAGAGAGCAAGTATCTGAAACTGGATGTTGTATTGATACACGGACATACTTCTTTGCTTGAGATTGCGGAATTCCTCACGCTTGCTCTTGAAAACGCTTGTTGGAATGTGATAAGCTTGAAAGTCCCGACAGAAGTCAGTCCAGGTAATTGGTCGAGCCCTCTGGAATCTTTGTATTGCTGATACCAATCGGCTGCTTGGTCCTTGAGCTGAAATGAAGCAAACTTGACGTAGTCCTTGGGCCTGAGATTGCTACATTCAAAATGCTTGTCGATGTCCATGAGCCAATAATCGGCGTCCGTGGCCTTAGCACAATTGCTGAAAGACTTAGGCTAATTTGCAAGAAACTGGTTGAGGGTAGCAAACTAAGGCTGATTGTTGAATTGCCCTTGACCTTGATTTCCTTGGTTGCCTTGTCCTTGGTTGCGCTCTTGCAAGAGTTGCAAAAGCATCTGGCTATTGACGTTCGTGGCTGCCATCATAGCTTGTCATGCCTCCGGAGGCGGCGGAGGTGGAGGGTTCACCTGATCCCCATCGCTGCGGTCCCGATTCAGACGCATTCGAGGAGCCATCCTGAAGAGGGTGACATCCGTTAGAACCATGATAGACAGATAGACAAGCTGAATCAACGGATAGAAATTGCAACATATAGTCTTCACAATAAATATTCAAACATAGGTTGAACGAATGAATTCCAAAGTTAACAATACACAACCATTAAGGTGAGAAGTCACTTAGATAAAGGTTGATGAATGAAACAACAAGGTACGACTGGAAAAAATAAGTGGTAAGGATTACCCAATCCCGTACCAATTATCGGTCGGAAGAATAACTAAGAGCTACATGAATTCCCTCCTATTAACTCCCGAAACTTTCTGGTTATGCAATCTGGTGTTGGGGATACAGGGAGGCACAATATATATCACAAAACTAATAGGCCCTACGGTCCAACTGTATCCATCCATCAACACATAACCAAGAAAACTCTGTAAATCATGTACCTCAACCTTCAAAAAGCATTCGTTATACGAGGTGTGGCAATACTCCCGAACTCCCTCCCGAGTACTGGGTGGCGTTGAGGTTATCTCACCAGTAACTTCATAAAAGAGATTTCGATGTCGGCGAACTCAGGTATTCCAGAATTGCAACGATAATATTGTGACGACAACACCTCTGAGCTCAATTCCGCGAGACACTGCCACAACCCCTAAATGTCACGAGGCACCAAGAACAATGTTCTCGTCATAAGAATATCGGAACGATCCCAAGATACCAGCGTGATCCTAATTTTTTGGTGAAAATGAGGAGAGGAAAGTCAAAACATCTACGTCAGGAGACCTCACCAGAGCGACGAAGGGGGCTGAGGAGTAAAAATAATCCTACTCTCCGATATATATAATCCTAAGACTCAAAACATTTTTGTTCTAGACTCAACAACGTCAGCGATTCGATCAAGCATGGGGGGGCTCCTAAGTCGGGGATGGCTCTGATTACCAACTTGTAACGCCCAAGATGCGGCTATATCTCCCACGTGTCGAGGCACGACTTAGAGGCATAACCGCATTTTGGTATTGTCGCAAGAAGGGTCATATTCACACAATGCCATGTACAAGAACAAGGATAAATAAATAGTTGGCTTAAAATCACCACCTCACACAATGATCAAATAATATTCATACATCATTCAGATTACACACATAGTCCAACCTACGGACGAATCCAAATGAAAAGAAGATAACCCCAAATGCTAAATCCTGATCGTCCCAACTGGGCACCACTGCTGATCATTAGGAAACGAAACATAGTAATGACTAAGGTCCTAGTCGAACTCCCACTTGAGCTCGGTCGCATCATCTGCATCGGTATCAACGGCACCTGCAACTGTTGTGATAGTATCTGTGAGTCACGAGGACTAAGCAATCTCAAAACCCACAAGATCAAGACTACTTAAGCTTATGGGTAGGATGTGGTTATGAGGTGGAGCTACAACAAGCGCTAAGAAAATATGGTGGCTATCAGACAAGTACAAGAGTAAGGTGAGAAACTATGCAACGGTCGTAACTAGAAGTGATCAAGAAGTGATCCTGAACTACTTACATTCAAACATAACCCCACCGTCTTCCATTCCCGAACCCCATAGAAAAGAGACCATCACGGTTACACACGAGGTTGGTGTCTTTTAATTAAGTCAAGTGTCAAGTACTCTACAACCGGATATTAACAAATTCCCATCTGCCACATAACCGCGGGCATGGCACTCCAAAGTTTAAACCCTGCAGGGGTGTCCCAACTTAGCCCATGACAAGCTCACGATACGCAGAGACAATCCTCCATCGCGGGACCCTCCGATCAGACTCGGAATCCCGGTGCACAAGATATTTCAACAATGTTAAAGCTAGTCCAGCAAGACCTCCCGACGTGCCGACACCCTCATAGTAGCCACACGTATCTTTTCTCAGGCCACAATCAGATTGTCCAAATTTCCGGTAGGCCAATCCAGAGTTTCCCCTGGCGGTCATCGGCGGTTGACATGTTTGGACCAACACTCACGAGGAGGACTAGCCCGGGGGGTTAATTAAGTCCATGGGGTCCGGAAAGTACCTATGCAAGTTTTTAGTTGTTATTAGTTAAATGGTAAAAGAAAGGTTGGGCCTTGCTGGAAGAGTTTTATTCAAAGCAAACTATCAAGAGGGGCCCATAAACCCTCACCATGTTAGGGACGCAAAATCAAGGAACATAACACCGGTATGACGGAAACTAGGGCGGCAAGAGAGGAACAAAACACCGAGCAAAAGGACAAGCAGTACACCCTTTGCCAAGTATATAGATGCATTAATTAAAATAAGAGATATTGTGATATCCCAACATATCCATGTTCCAACATGGAACAACCTGCAAGGCACCTGCAACTAGCAACACTATAAGAGGGGCTGAGCAAAAGCGGTAACATAGCCAAACAACGGTTTGCTAGGAAGGTGGGTTGGAGGCTTGACATGGCAATAGGGGAGGCATGACAAACAAGTGGTAGGTAGCGCAGCATAGCGATAGAACGAACAACTAGCAAGCAAAGATAGAAGTGATATCGAGGGTAATGATAATCTTGCCTGCAAAGTTCTTAGGGTTGTCGTAAGCTTGCTCCTCGTAGACGTACTCAACAGGATCCTCATTCAGGAACTCATCTCCCGGCTGTACCCAAAGCAAAAACACAAGCAACGGAACAACAATCAATCATGGTGCAATGCACAAGCAACATGATGCAAGACATGGCATGGAATGCAAGGTATGATGTGCAATGCATATGGTACTCCGGAAGGGAAAAGATGATCAAAGGCATCAACTTGGCAAACCAAGCATGCCATTGGAAAGGTTAGGAGATTTCGGTCGAAATCGATATGAAGATCACCAGAAACGGATGGACAGTTTGCAAACGACGAGCAAGACAAGAATGATGCAAACTGTGCTTAACAGCATCATAGCACTTAAGATGCATCATGAAACTATGCTACAACACTCCAACAAAGCAAAAAAGCACATGGCAATGAAGTAAAAGTGAAGCTCTACAAACCATGAACACTGAGCTCCTGCTATAACTCACTAGAACAAGCCTAAAATAGCATGGCAAAGATGCAAATGACAATCAGGTTACAAACTTGGTGAAAATACTAAACATATCATAAACAACACCAGGTAGCAATGTTTAGAGCTGGCAAACAACATGCTACCGGAACATATCATGGCAAACAAAGGCATGGAATGCTAGTACTGAAGGCAAAGAACAAAACTCCCTTACTGATCTTGAGCCAAAGATGCACAGAAAATGAGGTAGCACCCATGCAAACATGGCAAGTGATATGAACAGTTTTAGACTTAGAAGAACATAGCATGGCAGAAACAGATTAATGATAACAACTTTGCAAGCTCATGCCACTCACCACAAAGCATTTCATGGCATAACAAGGTAACCAACAGTAACTATACACAATTATGAAGCTAAACATGGCAAGACCAAGTTCATAGGGTGCATGGTTCACTAGAAAAACACATGGAAAAAATGCACTTCCTGTTAACAAACTGACAGCAACAATATTTAGCAAAAGTAGAGCATGGCAATGACAAGCTACACGACTCCATAATTACAACCAGTGGCATGAATGGATATAGCTTAACCATATCTTCAAAACATCCTTACTAAACTTCATCAAAATATGCATGGATGTACTTGTGACAACAAGTCAACAAAGCAACATAATGTAACAGGAAAAGACAGCAAAAATACTAAGTGTCTGAAATCAGCAACATCATGTGGCCTACTTTGCAGTCACCACAGAGCTCATAAAAATACAAGGCTTGCACCACTATAAAAATGGCATGGGGATGCTCCTAAAACATGTACACATAATGCTCAAAGGATGCACACACAAAATGCTATGAACATGACAAATCAGCAAGTTATGATGAATTCTAGCAGACAACATCATGTAGAACTTTTGAAATAAAGATTAAGGCATCAATATGGATAGTAACATGCATGCAAATGACACTAGAATTAACAGCATCACGAGACGAACATTTTGATATATCATGCACGGGTCATGAGCACAGAGTTATGGATCTCACAAGATGCACACATGAGCTGAAAGTTTAAAGACGTGCCAGGGTGGATTGGACGTATCCAGACGCGTCGCTGACCCGGACTCCGGTGAGGAGGAGGTCGCCGGTGAGGTGTGTACAACAGGGAGGAGGCGGCGGAAGGCGGAGATGGCCGGAGCCGGCAGGGCGAGATCCGGTCGGATCCGGGCGGTGGGTGGCCTTGGTGTGGCGGTGCAGAGCGGATCGGCGGTGAGGTCTGGGTATCCTGGTGCGGCGGCGGGCGGCGGGAAGGCGCACCGCGGCGGAGGCAGGCGGCGCTCGTCAGTGGGAGGCGGATGGGCCGGGAGGGCCAGCTCCGGGCCTGGCAGGCCGCGGAAGGCAGAGGCGGCGGCGGGCGGCCGGAGGAGAGAGAGGCCGGTGGGGGGGTGATGTCGGACGCCCCAGTTGTGCATTGGAACCGGCGGAGCTGAGGTGGCATCCCTGGATTGGTTCGGGCGACGTGTCTGGCGGACACGTCCGGCGGTGCGAGGGAAGAAGGTTAGGGTTTATCCGCAAATTTCGGGGGAGGGTGTTTAAATAGGTAGAGGGAGCTAAGAGAGTCCAAATGAGGTGCGGTTTTCGCCCACGCGATCGTGATCCAATGACGGATAGCATGGAGGGTGTTTAGATGGGCTAGTGGGCTGTTTTGGAGGAGAGCTGGGCTGCAATGAGAGAGGGGGTTTTGCGGTTACCCGGTTAACCATTGGGCCATGAAACGACCTCCAAATGGAACAAAATTTGACAGGCGGCCTACCAGTGATGTATCATGGCCACTCGACATATCTAGGCCCGTTCTGAGAACGTTTTTATCCCGCTCACGAAATGATATTTGAGAGGTGCAACGGGTGCATGTGGGAGTGTCGGATTCCGAAATGGACAACGGGGAAAATGACCGGATGCATGAGACGAACACGAATGCAAATGAGATGCACATGATGACATGAGATGAAATGCATGACACGAACACGAATGAGATGCATGAGACTAACAGGCTTTGAGGTATGCGACGTAATGCTCCAGACGCTTTTCATATGAAGGAAATATACCTATATATAGATAGTAGCTGCTACCTCTTGAGCATGTGTTGGTTTTCCCTTGAAGAGCAAAGGGTGATGCAGCACAGTAGCGTAAGTATTTCCCTCAGTTTTTGAGAACCAAGGTATCAATCCAGTAGGAGGTAACACACAAGTCACCTAGTACCTGCACAAACAAACAAGAACCTCACAACCAACGCGATAAAGGGGTTGTCAATCCATTCACGGTCACTTACGAAACTGAGATCTGATAGAGATAATAAGATAAATATTTTGGTATTTTATGATATAGATTGGAAAATAAATGGTAATAGAAATAGCAAGTTGATATGAAAACAATATGATGGAAAATAGACCCGGGGGCCATAGTTTTCACTAGTGGCTTTTCTCAAAATAGCATAAGTGTTACGGTGAGTGAACAAATTACTATCGAGCAATTGATAGAAAAGTGCATAATTATGATAATATCTAGGCATGATCTTGTATATAGGCATCATGTCCACGACAAATAGACCGAAACAATTCTACATCTACTAGTATTACACCACACATCGACCACTATCCAACATGCATCTAGAGTATTAAGTTCATAAGAACAGAGTAACACATTAGGCAAGATGACATGATGTAGAGGGATAAACTCAAGCAATATGATATAAACCCCATATTTTTATCCTCAATGGCAACAATACAATACGTGCCTTGCTGCCCCTGCTGTCACTTGGAAAGGACACCACAAGATTGAACCCAAAGCTAAGCACTTCTCCCATTGCAAGAAAGATCAATCTAGTACGCCAAACCAAACTGATAATTCGAAGATACTTGCAAAGATATTTAAATCATGCATAAAAGAATTCAGAGAAGAATCAAATTTTGTTCATAGATAATCTTGATCATAAACCAACAATTCATCGGATCTCGGCAAACACACTACAAAAAGAATTACATCGAATAGATCTCCAAGAGAATTGAGGAGAACTTTGTATTGAGATCCAAAGAGAGAGAAGAAGCCATCTAGCTAATAACTATGGACCCGAAGGTCTGTGGTAAACTACTCACACTTCATCGGAGAGGCTATGGTGTTGATGTAGAAGCCCTCCATGATCGATTCCCCCTCCAGCAGAGCTCCAGAAAAGGCCCCAAGATGGGATCTCACGGGTACAGAAGGTTACGTCGATGGAAATAGGGTTTCGTGGTGCTCCTGGATGTTTTCGGGGTATATGGGTATATATAGGAGGAAGAAGTACGTCGGTGGAGCTGCGAGGGGCCCACGAGGCTGGGGGGCGCGCCTGCCCCCTCTGGGCGCGCCCCCCTGCCTCGTCGCCTCCTCACTTCTTTCTTGACGGCCACTCCAAGTCTCCTGGATCACGTTTGTTCCAAAATAACTCTCCCGAAGGTTTCATTCCGTTTGGATTCCGTTTGATATTCCTTCTGCGAAACACTGAAATACGCAAAAAACAGCAATTTGCACTGGGCCTTTGGTTAGTAGGTTAATCCCAAAAATAATATAAAAGTGTAAATTAAAGCCCATTAAACATCCAAAACAGATAATATAATAGCATGGAACAATCAAAAATTATAGATACGTTGGAGACGTATCAAGCATCCCCAAGCATAATTCTTGCTCGTCCTCGAGTAGGTAAATGATAAAAGAACTAATTATGAATGTAATTTTCAATGTAATTCTCTTTATTGTGGCATGAATGTTCAGATCCGAAAGATTCAAGAAAAAAGTTTAATATTGACATAAAAGTAATAATACTTCAAGCATACTAATAAATAAATCATATCTTCTCAAAATAACATGGCCAAAGAAAGTTATCCCTACAAAATCATATAGTCTGGCTATGCTCTATCTTCACAACACAAAGTATTTAAATCATGCACAACCCCGATGACAAGCCAAGCAATTGTTTCATACTTTTGGTGTTCTCAAACTTTTTCAATCTTCATGCAATATATCAGCGTGAGCCATGGACATAGCACTATATGTGGAATAGAATGGTGGTTGTGGAGAAGACAAAAGGGAGAAGATAGTCTCACATGAACTAGGCATATCAATGGGCTATGAATATGCCCATCAATAGATATCAATGTGAGTGAGTAGGGATTGCCATGCAACGGATGCACTAGAGCTATAAATGTATGAAAGCTCAACAAAATAACTAAGTGGGTGTGCATCCAACTTGCTTGCTCACGAAGACCTAGGGCATTTTGAGGAATGCCATCATTGGAATATACAAGCCAAGTTCTATAATGATCGATTCCCACTAGTATATGAAAGTGACTACATAGGAGACTCTCTATCATGAACATCATAGTGCTACTTTGAAGCACAAGTGTGGTAAAAGGATAGTAACATTGTCCCTTCTCTCTTTTTCTCTCTTTTTTTCTCTTTTTTTGGGCCTTCCCCCTTTTTATGGCCTCTTTTTTTATTTTATTTTATTTTATTTTTCGTCCGGAGTCTCATCCCGACTTGTGGGGGAATCATAGTCTCCATCATCCTTTCCTCACTTGGGACAATGCTCTAATAATGATGATCATCACACTTTTATTTACTTACAACTCAAAAATTACAACTCGATAAAAGAACAAAAAATGACTCTATGTGAATGCCTCCGGCGGTGTACCGGGATGTGCAATGAATCAAGAGTGACATGTATGAAAGAATTATGAATGTGACTTTGCCACAAATACGATGTCAACTACATGATCATGCAAAGCAATATGACAATGATGAAGCGTGTCATAATAAACGGAACGGTGGTAAGTTGCATGGCAATATATCTCATACCGGCGATGGAAATGCCATAATAGGTAGGTATGGTGGCTGTTTTTAGGGAAGTATATGGTGGGTTTATGGTACCGGTGAAAGTTGTGCGGTACTAGAGAGGCTAGCATTGGTGGAAGGGTGAGAGTGCGTATAATCCATGGACTCAACATTAGTCATAAAGAACTCACATACTTATTGCAAAATCTATTATTTATCAAAACAAAGTACTACGCGCATGCTCCTAGGGGGATAGATTGGTAGGAAAAGACCACCGCTCGTCTCCGACGGCCACTCATAAGGAAGACAGTCAATAAATAAATCATGCTCCGACTTCATCACATAACGGTTCACCATACGTGCATGCTACGGGAATCACAAACTTTAATACAAGTATTTCTCAAATTCACAACTACTCAACTAGCATGACTCTAATATCACCATCTTCATATCACAAAACAATCATCAAGTATCAAACTTCTCATAGTATTCAAAGCACTTTTTATGATAGTTTTTATTATACCCATCCTGAATGCCTATCATATTAGGACTAATTTTATAGCCAAAGAAAACTACCATCCTTTTTATAAGACTCTCAAAATAATATAAGTGAAGCATGAGAGATCAATAATTTCTATAATATAAAATAAAACCACCACCGTGCACTAAAAATATAAGTGAAGCACTAGAGCAAAATTATCTAGCTCAAAAGATATAAGTGAAGCACATAGAGTATTCTAATAAATTCCGACTCATGTGTGTCTCTCCCAAAAGGTGTGCACAGCAAGGATGATTGTGGTAAACTAAAAAGCAAAGACTCAAATCATACAAGATGCTCCAAGCAAAACACATATCATCTGGTGAATAAAAATATAGCATGAAGTAAAGTTACCGATGGACGAAGACGAAAGAGGGGATGCCTTCCGGGGCATACCCAAGCTTAGCCTTTTTGTTGTCCTTGAATTTTACCTTGGGGTGCCTTGGGCATCCCCAAGCTTAGGCTCTTTCCACTCCTTGTTCCAAAATCCATCAAATCTTT
This sequence comes from Triticum urartu, assembly GCF_003073215.2. Lineage (NCBI taxonomy): Eukaryota > Viridiplantae > Streptophyta > Magnoliopsida > Poales > Poaceae > Triticum > Triticum urartu. The sequence goes on along the minus strand of NC_053028.1, from coordinate 373,510,283 downwards.
ACCCAAAACTTGAAAACTTCACAACACAAAACTTCAACAGAAAATGTCATGAGCTCCGTTAGTATAAGAAAACAAACCACCGCTTCAAGGTACTGTAATGAACTCATTCTTTGTTTATATTGGTTTTAAACCTACTGTATTACAACTTCTCCATGGTTCATACCCCAGATACTAGCCATAGATTCATCAAAATAAGCAAACAACACACGAAAAACAGAATCTGTCAAAAACAGAACAGTCTGTAGTAATCTGTAGGTTTAGAATACTTCTGTACCCCAAAAAATTCTGAAATAAGTTGGTCGAAGTGAGGAATTTGTCTATTAATCATCTTCAAAAAGAATCAACCTAATTGCACTCTCCAGTAAAAAATGGCAGCAAATCTCGTGAGCGCTAAAATTTCTGTTTTTTACAGCAAGATCGTAAGGTCTTCCCCCAAGTCTTCCCAAAGGTTCTACTTGGTGCAAACACTAATTAAAAGCATAAAATCACATCTAAACATAATCTAGATGAATTATTTATTACTAAACAGAAACAAAAATAAAATTGGGTTGCCTCCCAACAAGCGCTATCGTTTAACGCCCTTAGCTAGGCATTGATAATTTCAACGATGCTCACATGAAAGACAAGAATTGAAGCACAAAGAGAGCATCATGAAACACGTGACAAAAACATCTAAGTCTAACATACTTACTATGCATAGGAATATTATATGCAAACAAATTATCATAGCATGCAAAAACTAGCATATGCAAGGAAGTAGAAAGAAACAATAGCAATCTCAACATAACGAGAGGTAATTTAGTAACATGAAAATTTCTACAATCATATTTTCCTCTCTCATAATAATTACATGTGGGATCATAAGCAAATTCAACAAAATAGCTATCACATAAAATATTTTCAACATGATCCACATGCATGCAAAGTTGACACTCTTCCAAAATAGTGGGATTAACATTAACTAAAGTCATGACCTCTCCAAACCCACTTTTAATAATATTGAAAACACTATTATCAATCTCATATTCATCATGGGGCTTAAATAAATTTTCAAGATCAAAAGAAGAATCACCCCAATCATGATCATTGCAACAAGTAGTAGACATAGCAAAACTAGCATCCCCAAGCTTAGGGTATTGCATATTATTATCACAATTGACATCAATAGAATTTATAGTAAAATAATTGCAATCTTGCTTTTGATTCAAGGAACTAACAAGTATGGGTGCAATAGAAATAATCGCGTGTTTAACATAAGGAACTATAGAAAATTCATCTCCATAAAATATTGGCATCATGGCTCTAAGAATAGCAAGCATCATGTTCATCAATGGATATTTCAATCAAATCATCGGAATCACAATTATCTATAGGTTCGTGCATATCATTATTTTCTTCCAAAGCAACGGTCCTTCTCTCAATAAATTCCTTAACATAGGCATTGTGAGCATAGTTTTCATAGCAATATTTAAGTATGTCGGAATTATCAGATTTGTTGGAAGTAATATCATACTTTTAAATCAAAGAAACAACTTCATGAGCACCCTTAAAAACGAGAAATTCTTCAATTTGTTCGATATCATAGTAACTATAAACATCCTTTCCATAAGAAGATAAGACTTCATTATCATTAAACTCATATAGGTAGGGAAGGTGTTTTTTAGGGTTCTTAGAGCGACAAGTAAAGTCATAAATTTCACAAAGATTCCAAGCATAGCATAGCAAACTATTTATTTGATACCATAAGAGCTTCCCCTTTTCAGACAAACGACGATGCACAAAATGAGCATGCTCATCAAAAGATTTCCCATCAACTAGGCTAGTTGGGGTTTCAGCACGAGCGCATAAGGATCGAAGATGATCCAAGTAGAAAACTTTAAGTGGATCCATATCAATAGATTTTTAGCAAGCAAAGATGCAAGCAAACAGAAGGAACATGGAAACACAAACAAAAAGACATATGGGAAGAAGGCGAAGAAAAGGCAAAGGTGAAGTGGGGGAGAGGAAAACGAGAGGCAAATGGCAAATAATGTAATGCAAGGGATAAGAGTTTGTGATGGGTACTTGGTATGTCTTAACTTGATGCAACCTCCCCGGCAACAGCGCCAGAAATCCTTCTTGCTACCTCTTGAGCGTGTGTTGGTTTTCCCTTGAAGAGGAATGGGTGATGAAGCACAGTAGCGTAAGTATTTCCCTTAGTTTTTGAGAACCGAGGTATCAATCCAGTAGGAGGTAACACACAAGTCACCTAGTACATGCACAAACAAACAGGAACCTCGCAACCAACGCGATAAAGGGGTTGTCAATCCCTTCACGGTCACTTATGAAAGTGAGATCTAATAGAGATAATAAGATAAATATTTTTGGTATTTTGATGATATAGATTGGAAAATAAACGGTAATAGAAATAGCAAGTTGGTACGAAAATAATATGATGGAAGATAGACCCGGGGGCCATAGGTTTCACTAGGGCTTCTCTCAAAATAGCATAAGTGTTGCGGTGGGTGAACAAATTACTGTCGAGCAATTGATAGAAAAGTGCATAATTATGAGAATATCTAGGCATGATCATGTATATAGGCATCACGTACGTGACAAGTAGACCGAAACGATTCTGCATCTACTTCTATTACTCCACACATTGACCACTATCCAGCATGCATCTAGAGTATTAAGTTCATAAGAATAGAGTAACGCATTAGGCAAGATGACATGATGTAGAGGGATAAACTCAAGCAATATGATATAAACCCGATCTTTTTATCCTCGATGGCAACAATACAATACTTGCCTTGTTGCCCCTGCTGTCACTAGGAAAGGACCCCGCAAGATTGAACCCAATGCTAAGCACTTCTCCCATTGCAAGAAAGATCAATCTAGTAGGCCAAACCAAACTGATAATTCAAAGAGACTTGCAAAGATATTTATATCATGCCTAAAATAATTTAGAGAAGAATCAAATATTGTTCATAGATAATATTGATCATAAAACCATAAATTCATCGGATCTCGACAAACACACAGCAAAAAGAATTACATCGAATAGATCTCCAATATAATTGAGGAGAACTTTGTATTAAGATCCAAAGAGAGAGAAAAAGACATCTAGCTAATAACTACGGACCCGAAGGTCTATGGTAAACTACTCACACATCATCGGAGAGGCTATGGTGTTGATGTAGAAGCCCTCCGTGATCGATTCCACTCCGGCAGAGCTCCGAAAAAGGCCCCAAGATGGGATCTCACAGGTACAGAAGGTTGTGGCGGTGGAAATAGGGTTTCGTGGTGCTCTTGGATGTTTTTGGGGTATATGGGTATATATAGGATGAAGAAGTACGTCGGTGGAGCTGCGAGGGGCCCACGAGGGTGGAGGCCGCGCCTGCCCCCCTGGGCGCGCTCCCTGCCTCGTGGCCTCCTCTCTTCTTTCTTGATGGCCACTCCAAGTCTCTTGGATAACGTTTGTTCGAAAAATAACTCTTCCAAAGGTTTCATTCCATTTGATATTCCTTTTCTACGAAACACTAAAATAGGCAAAAAAACAGCAATTTGCACTGGGCCTTTGGTTAGTAGGTTAGTCCCAGAAATAATATAAAAGTGTAAATTAAAGCCCATTAAACATCCAAAACAGATAATATAATATCATGGGAGAATCAAAAATTATAGATATGTTGGAGACGTATCAGTAGCCCCTGAGACTCTGTTCGGTTTTGAAAAAAGCCGAACAGAGGATCACATAGTATTCAGAATAGGTGACATACTTTTCTTTTTTTATAACAAGATTCCCTATTGGCGGCAACCGGCCAGGATGCTGAAGTTTCCGAACTCAATCAGAAACTAAAGCTGGCTGACGATTAGATCAACCACGTTAACAAGTGGTTCGATGAGGCACAAGTTATGTTTGTACGCTTGAAAGAGTGTAATCATATATCTGAAGTGATATTCAAATTCAGAGTTTAACTCATGTACTGCTATGATGATGAGTGCAGGTAACGCGGCCGAGGTTGAGACCCTCAAGAGCGCCCTTGCCCAAGCCAAGGAGGAGGTGAAGGTGGGCAAAGCGGCTGCGGAATTAAAGGCCGAACAGGTCACCCGCCGCCACCACGAAGAGTGGGTGGCCGAAGTGGAGCAAAAGCTAAAGGACACCATCGGAAAATGCGAGGCTTTGGAGGAGAAGACTATGGCCCAAATGGCCAAACTCGCCAAAGCCCTCAATGAGGCCAAGGAGGCATGGACTGAGTCCCGGAGTGCTCGTAAAGAGATCCGGAGGACGGATAGATATCGGCTGGTAAGCCCTATCTTTTGCAGACTATATTTGGGGGTCAAAGATATGCCTTGCTCACTTGACTCTAGAGTTCTCCATATGCCTTTGCGGATCTTCCGAGGTGTGCTGCCGATGCCACGCAGTTCTTCCGAGCCCAGGAGGGGAACACAACAGTGAAGCTGTTCTGGTCACAGTTCCTGGCGCCAGAGCGTCTGGAGCTGTTGAACAACCAGATAATGCAACTGTCGGAGCTGCATAGGATGTCCAGCCTTGCCATGAAGTACATCATAGTATAGCTTGGCAGCCGAACCCATTCCCAGCAGCTACTTCAGCTTGGTGAGGCGACTCGTCGATGCACTTACCCGAGTTGAAGCTGTGAAGCGCTCGACATGCATAGAGGGTGCGCGGACGGCCTTTGCCCATGTCAAGATGCACTGGGCGAAAATGAAGGCCACCATCGTGGCAACCGAAGGCCCGCCCGAAGGCAAGGACCACCGCAAGCCGGAGAGGTACTTTGACGATGTCCTAGCGGGTGCCCGAATAGTCGACGACCAATGCTCAAAGGATATCATGTTTGAGTAAATGTATTAGGCTTATTCAGACTTTGTTTTATGAACCAAGGCTTGTAAAATATAAAGGCCTTTACCTGAAATTATTTTCCTCATGTGCAGCCGTTTCAATTCTAAAAGTTTGCCAGTCGCCGGCTTCAACCCCCACGTAGAAGCTACAGGGGTGTTCGGGATAGCGTGTGATCACACTTGACCCAACGTCTTGGTCCGTAAAGGAGGTGTCTGCGTAGCTAAACAGGCAATCAGATTATGCAGCTTTATTACTTTCACTTAGCCATAGGAGTTTGACGGTGGGGCTAAGGACTAGCCCCTGGTGCGTGTGCGGCCATCCGAACTAGGACGACTTCATTGCATGACTAGGCGAAGCCCAGCCCTTCGTATAATACGGAGTAAATCACAAAAGATTTGTAGTTAGTCGCCGAATCGGTGACCAGCTCTCGCCCTATCATGAAAGTCAATTTTTGGCTTTCTCTACTGAGGTGTTTGACCGGACGAACCGGAAACACAATCGCAGTAGTTCTCCCTTTACTGCCTTAGCTGAACTAGCGGAACGTAAGGTGGTAATCATAGGAGCCGGGCAACCCAACTCTAGACCAAAGACATGATTCGGAGTTGATGCATATAATGCAGTATTCAGGATGCCGAAATATACCCTAAAAGTATATGGACTTCCGAATATATACGTGGCCGAATGGATCCCCGGATATTTAGGCCGGACCAAAGTATATATGGCAATCTGAAGCAGAGAAGGAACACAGATTATGAGATAAACCAATACCGAACAGGGGTTGGCGAAAAACTGTTTCCATTATTATCAGATAGATACGTCAAAATGTGCTATTACAGGTAATGCCATAGACATCAAGGCTATTTTACATGCCGAGAATTTGTAAACAGGGGGAAGTTGTATACAGGGCCTCAAAAGAAAAGGTAGTCTTGAAGATCCCATTGATGCCCTACCACACGTCTCCGCCACTTTCGCCTTGGTAAAAGATCCTTTGAGAGGAGAAATCGATGATCATTTATACAAAAGGGGCCTGGAGAAGAGCCCGTGTACGACCGTAAAGTAACTAGGTTTTAATGAACTTGTAATATGAAAGAGAAAAGAAAAGGAAGGAAAGAAAAGAGAAAGAAGGTTATGGTCCAAATAGGGTCGAGCCGTACTATAGATCTTGTCCACAGTGTGCCTCCACCGTTTGCCTAGGGTATTTTAAGTGCGTAATTATGCACATGCGGTACATATGCTTCGGTTTTATGAGCCGATCGATGGAGGCAAAATTACTAATCCTGCTCAAGATCCATCGAGATGTCGTTCTGCAGAGTAGGCCGAACTCGCTTAGCGGTGTCCTATGGCTTGGTGGCCGATGGTTTGTTCAGCTTCATGAGGCTGCTCTGTACTTCAGCTGCAAGGGCCGCGGTGTGCTCCTCAGTACGGAGGGAGCGCTCCATGTTGCCATTGATCATGATAACACCGCGCGGTCCGAGCATTTTGAGCTTTAAGTAAGCATAGTGCGGGACTGCGTTGAAACATGCGATGGCAGTTCGTCCGAGCAGTAAGTGATAACCACTGCGAAAGGGGACAATATCGAAGATCAAGTCTTCGCTTCAGAAGTTCTCCGGCGAAAGGAAGACTACTTCTAATGTTAACGAACCCGTGCAGCGGGCCTCTACGTTGGGTATCACTCCTTTAAAAGGTGGTGTTACTAGGCTGGATTCTTGACGGGTCAATACCCATTTTACGAAAAGTGTCTTGATAAATCAGGTTAAGACTGCTGCTGTAGGATCGAAAGTATGTCTAGAGGGGGGTGATTAGACTACTTGACCAAATAAAAACTTAACCTTTTCCCAATTTTAGTTCTTGGCAGATTTTAGCTATTGTAGGACAAGTCAAGCAATCATCACACAATTCAAGAAAGCATGCAAAGAGTATATTGGCAGCGGAATGTAAATCATGCAACTTGTAAGAATGTAAGGGGAAGGGTTTGGAGAATTCAAACGCAATTGGAGACACGGATGTTTTTCCCGTGGTTCGGATAGGTGGTGCTATCCTACATCCACGTTGATGGAGACTTCAACCCACAAAGGGTAACGGTTGCGCGAGTCCACACAGGGCTCCACCCACAAAGGGTAACGGTTGCGCGAGTCCACAAAGGGCTCCACCCACGAAGGGTCCACGAAGAAGCAACCACCCACAAAGGGTCCACAGTCCACGGAGGGCTCCACCCACGAAGGGTCCACGAAGTAGCAACCTTGTCTATCCCACCATGGCAATCGCCCACACAGGACTTGCCTCACTAGCGGTAGATCTTCACGAAGTAGGCGATCTCCTTGCCCTTACAAACTCCTTGGTTCAACTCCACAATCTTGTCGGAGGCTCCCAAGTGACACCTAGCCAATCTAGGAGACACCACTCTCCAAGAAGTAACAAATGGTGTGTAGGTAATGAACTCCTTGCTCTTGTGCTTCAAATGATAGTCTCCCCAACACTCAACTCTCTCTCATAGGATTTGGATTTGGTGGAAAGAAGATGTGAGTGGAAAGCAACTTGGGAAGGCTAGAGATCAAGATTCATATGGTAGGAATGGAATATCTTGGTCTCAACACATGAGTAGGTGGTTCTCTCTCAGAACATATGAGTTGGAATTGTGTATGTGTTCTGATGGCTCTCTCCGAATGAAGAGGAGGTGGAGGGGTATATATAGCCTCCACACAAAATCCAACCGTTACACACAGTTTTCCAATCTCGGTGGGACCGAATCAACAAACTCGGTCGGACCGAAAAGTAAACCTAGTGACCGTTAGAGATTTTCGGTGGGACTGACATGCAACTCGGTAGGACCGATATGGTTAGGGTTTGGGCATAACGTAATCTCGGTGAGACCGATTACACAAACTCGGTGAGACCGAATTTGGTAATTAGCTAACCAGAGAGTTGGTCAGGCAAACTCGATGGGACCGATTTGCTCTTTCGGTGAGACCGAAAAGTTACAAAAAGGAAACACTGAATTTACATTGCAATCTCGGTGGGACCGATTCGCTCTTTCGGTGAGACCGAAAAGTTACGAAAGGGAAACAGAGGTTTGCAACCCCATCTCGGTGAGACCGAGATCCCTATCGGTAGAACCGATTTGCTAGGGTTTGCCAGTGGCTTATGACAAATGAAACTCGGTGGCGCCGGATAGGAAGAATCGGTGGATATGGGAAAGTAGTTGAGGGTTTTTGGAGCATATCACTAAGCACATGAAGCAAGAGGCTCATTAAGCAACACCTCATCCCTCCTTGATAGTATTGGCTTTTCCTAAAGACTCAATGTGATCTTGGATCACTAAAATATGAAATGAAGAGTCTTGAGCTTTTGAGCTTGAGCCAATCCTTTGTCCTTTAGCATTTTGAGGGTTCCACTTTCACATCCATGCCATGCCAATCATTGAGCTTTCCTGAAATAATCATCTTGGAATAGCATTAGCTCAATGAGCTATATGTTGTTATGAATTACCAAAACCACCTAGGGATAGTTGCACTTTCAATCTCCCCCTTTTTGGTAATTGATGACAACATATATATCAAAGCTTCGATAAATGATAATAAGCATGAAATATATCGTTGCTTTGAGAAGTATGTGACAAGTAAGAGCTCCCCCTAAATTTGTGCATATTTAAAATTTGCTTTGGACTGCAAATGCACAAAGAGTTAGAGTCATGGGTTACTCTTCCATGTCACATACATCTTGGTGGAGCGCTTAAAATGATAAGAATGAAATACATGCACTCATCACCAAGAATAGTGAATGATCACATAAGATTAGATAAGATAATAGCATTCATCAAGCATTAAGTGTAGCTTATGATCAAACACATGATCATCAATGTCTCACAAATAATGACGTAGTATCTCAAGCACTCAAAAGCAAAAAAGTTCGAAAAACCACCAAATAAAGCAAGAGAGAAAAAGGCAACACTCTCTCTCTCAAAGCCTATGATCTATACATTTTTCTCCCCCTTTGGCAACAAGTTACCAAAAAGTTCCTAGAAAATGCATAGTACTAGATCGATGCTCAGGCTTGATCTTCAGGTGTTGGTGGAGTCCGGATCACTCCAAGGACGAAGGCTTCTGTAGACGCTGAAGTAGACGCTGGAGTTGGAGCTGAAGTAGATGCTGGAGCTGGTGGAACTGAGGCTGTGGCTGGAGCTGAGGCAGTTGCTCTTGTGTCAGGAACTGGCACTGCAGACGACCTCAGACCTCTTGGCACTCTGGAAAAGGCATCAGTTCTAGTCCTGCCTCTCCTCTCCTGCATGTCATCTTGGAGCTACTCCACTGCAGTCTGAATCTCTGTTACCTTGACATCCAAGTCATAGAACTTTTGTTCCATGATTCTCTCTAGGCTTGCCTGGTTCTGAGTTAGGGTGGCTAGTCCTTTCTCAATCCGCAGGGTGGATGCAATCAGGTAACCAAGCTGCTCTTGTTTGGTTTTCAAGAAGTACTCAAATGCCTCCTCTTGAGTTGGCATCTTGGCAGCTTTCTCCTTCCTTGCCTTCTCCTTCTTTGCTTGTGCTTGGGCAGACGATGGCTCATTCTCAGTCATGACAACTTGATTGTCCTCAAAATCTGGACGGATGGGCAGGTGTTCCTTGTCCAATAAATATATGCCCGTGCCCATCTTAGAGTTGATGAGCTCCTGAATCTGAGGGGCATATCCACAGCTCCTCTTCTGATCTGCTGCAGTCCTCTTGATAGTTTCTACTATGAGGCTCATGACCTTGAACTTCTGTGGCACATCAAAGACATGAAGCAAGTTGATTGCATGGCCTCTGATCATCTTGTGATCTCCAGACTTGGGCAAGAGACTGTGCCTCAATATCCAATTTATAGTTGGCAGCCCTGACAGAAGGTAATGCACAGACCCAAATTTGAAGGTGTCAAGAGCTTCATTGGGAATTTCCTTGTACATGTTGGACATTGAGTTATGATCCATCTTTTTCTTGGCATAAATGTCCAAGTCATCTGCTTGCTCCTCTGGGGCATTGATCAACTTTGCCCATTCCTCAACAGTAGATTGGTACCTCGTACCTTCAGACATCCAAGTGATCCTTCCATCTGGATAAAAATGTGCCATGGAGTAGAATTGCATAATGAGCTCCTCGTTCCACTTTGTGAGCTTCTGCCCAACAAAGTCTGCAACTCCACAAGCACTAAAGCTGTCATACACTCCAGGGTAGTGTTCCTCATTGTCCTTGATGTATTGCCAGTCAACCCATCTCATATCACAGACTATTGGCTTCTTATCAAGCAGCTCTGTCTCATAGAAATCTTGCTGCTCCTTGGTGTGAAATCTGTAGTCCACAGCAGTCCTCCTCCTTGAAGCATACGGGTCTGCTTCTCTCCACTTCCTCAGCCCTGAGTCTCTCCTGAGCTTCATATCCTCAGCCACAGGATGAGCATCGTTGTGGTCTGGGATCTTGGGCTTGAGCTTTCTAAGAACTTGCTCTTCATCCTCTTCTTCAGCAACAGTCTCAGGCACTGGGGCCTTGTTCTTCTCAGCTGCAGGTATGTTCCTTGTATTCCTCTTTGGTTTTGTCTTGGAGGCAGCTTTGGGTGCTTCTTTGGGCTTAGATGCAGCAGCCCCTGATTTGATAGCATCACCCATCAGCTTGGGTGCCTTAGGTGTTGGTGCAGCTACATCTTCTTCCTCTTCCTCTTCCATGATGGAAGCCTTTCTAAGCACTCTGGCCACGGTCTTCTTGACCCTTTCCTTCCTCTTCTTGCCTTCAGCAGCAACTGGCTCTTTGGGTGCAGGCTTTTCAGTTGAAGCTCTTGCCTTTGACATGGGCTACCTGCCTGCTGGCCTTTTGATTTTCAAACCTGGCTTTGTTCCTTGAGCTGGCTCAACTCTCTTTGATGTGGCCTCTTCCTCTGCCACATAATCTTCATCTTCAGAATCAGAAGTTCTCTTCTTCCTCTGTCTGGTGGCAGCTTTTGGCAAATTGCTAGGAGTACTCCTGCTGCCATCATCTGAAGAACTTGAGGGACTAGTGCCCTCACTCATCTGCACCTGCTCTTCTGACATGTTCTGGCTGTCACTCTAGTCTGACATGATGAACAAGCTGACTGCTGACCCTGTGAACAGATTATAGATGAGGCAGAATAGATGAGCATCACAAAATGCAGAGATTTTTGCAAAAGAATGATCCAAAAACTTAGTTTTAGTTTCCCACTGAAATCATCTCGGATCTACCGATTTTTAAACTCGGTGATACCGAAGCAGTTTTGGCACCTAAACTAGTGAACTCGGTCAGACCGAGTCACAGTTCGGTGGCACCAAGACTGCTAGGGTTTCACAGAGTTCCAAAATCGGTCACACCGATAAGTAATTCTCGGTCAGACCGAGTCTCACTTGTGCAATGGCATAAGCCAAATCGGTGGGACTGAGTTTTTCAACTCGGTGGGTCCGAGATGGTTTCGGCGGAAACCTAACCCTAAAATTTTCGAATCAAACCTAATCTACGAGCGTATTGACTGGATAGGAGTGTTTCAATTGTGGCAAGAATCATGATGATCACAATGTGCTAAGAATCGGATTGGAGAATAGCACAAAGATCGAGTCCATACCCTAGTTCGGCGGAGACTCGCTACGGCGGCAACGGCGGGGCAGAATTCCCGTTGACGGCGACGGAGACCAGCGACTGGAGGCGGCTGGCGGCGAGAAGACGATCCGGAGACCACGTTGGCAGAGCAGGCTATCACGCGGGCGAAGGGGTTCGGAGAAATTTCCAAATTTTTCCCGTGACTATATATAGCCCGACCCTGTCGGTGTGACCGAGTGGAACAACTCGGTGGCACCGAGATTCATAACTGTAAGCAGTTACTGAAACTCGGTGTGACCGAAAAGTTCAAATCGGTTACACCGAGATCGAAAACCTAGATCAACTTAATGATCTCGGTAGGACCAAAAGTGGGGTATCGGTCAGACCGAGAATCATAAAGAGGTTTTGGAAGTTTAAGTCTATGACGAATCGGGGACTCCGAGCGCTCCTCACACAGAGTGGTTCGAATCTGACTTGATCAAATTTTTTGATGTAGCATGAAAAGAGTTTGAGACGAGAAAAGCATAGATAGCTAGAGGAGGTTCTTAGGCATTCTTGTCCATCCACTTGGCAAAAAGAAATAAAACCGAACAATCAAAACAACAAGTGGATGTCCTCGAATGAGTAAAATATGCAACCAGCATGCTCACACAATAAGATGGCAAATGAAATATGTGACAAGGCATGCACAACCAATTCTAGCATCTATCAAGCAATTTGCGATGACTAGGCCATCTATATATGAGTATATTGACTTAGGAGTCAAGTGAGAACACTTGATCATAGGTCATACTCATCGTTTAAGCTCAAGTGGGGTTACCACTTTTACATAAAGCATTGTTGTGTTCACATCTTTAGAGTTGCTTTAGCTCAAGTCTTAGAGTAAAGCTCCCCCTAGATGTGATATCCCCCCTAAGAGGGATGAACTAACCTTGGCTTTTGTCGATGATGACTTCATGTAGATGTTGAAGATGTGGACGCTCAATGTTGATGTAGATCACTTGGAGCTATCCATTTGAGTGAATTGCACTTTCAATACCTACATGGGTTAGTCCCACAAGGAACAAACAAGGATATCCATAGACATAGAGTGATGCACACACAAGATGATGTCCATGAAAACTTTTAGGTTACCTTGTCCCTTGTCTTACCAACAAGAGGGTTTGTGACTCCTTGAACTAGTGCAAGATGTGGAAGTTGATTGCACTTGTTCTTGCCAAAATAATAAGAGTGAAGTATGTTGGCGGAGTCACCCTCAAGAACTCTCTAGTTCTTCTTCTTTTGGATCCACACCATCTTGATGGGAATCCTTGGAGTTGTAGTCGTACTTGATGAAGTGGAACTTGAAGTAGTCTTGGGAATCCACTTGACCAAGGTCTTAGGAGCTTCTTTAAATGCATCAATTTCCTCTTGAAGCTTGTCCTTGCCTTTTTGCTTGTAGTCTTGTGGTGGAAGATCATCTTGAGCTTGTGTCCCCTTGAAAGAAGTATCATACTTCTCTTGTTGAGGAACAAACTTTGTCTTGGGGTATTGATGTTCTTCCCACTCAACTCCATTGGCATTGAACTTTCGTTCAAAACCAACACCTTGATTCTTCCGGTGCATTCCTTGCTTGCGCACAATTTCCTCGAATTGCTTACTCCCGGCAAGGCTTTTGTACACTCCTTTCTCTATAATTACCTTCAATAAACTATTTTCTTGCTCAAGTGTAACTTGGCTAAGAGAATCATTAGTGGAATCAAGAGAACTACTAGAAGCAACAATATTGGATATAGCATGATCATTGTTACTGCTAGAGGAAGAATCTTTCTTGTTCTTGTTACTAGACTTGACTTGAGGCATGTAAGTGGATAAGAGTAAACGCTTGGCAATGTGAGAAGAACTTTTCTTGCGGAGATCATCATTGATTGCTTTTAAGAACTCATGCTCTTGCTCAAGATTGAGCTTTTCAAAGCGTAATTTCTCATGAGCTCTTAAAAGTTCTTGATGATCTTCGAAGATAGTTTCATGAGCTAACTTAAGAGTGTTTAATTCTTTAGTTAGAGCCTCAATCTTCTCCTTATCATTGTCATTCGTTTTATCTTGATTAGCATGATTAATTGGTCTTTCATCATAGTATTCATCACTAGAGTTGTCAACAAGCAAATCATCACCTAACAAGTCATCTTCATCACTATTGAAATCAACATACTCGGGATGTGTTATCTTAGGACCTTTGGCCATGAAGCATCTTCCAACTCCTTCATTTGGTGAGTCAAATATGTCGTAGGAGTTGGTTGACACAAGTGCTAGACCGGCAACACCTTCATCTTGAGTATCTTCGGAGTCGGAGTGATAACTTCTCTCGGAGTGGCTGTCGGAGTCGGAGCCGGATACCCATTCACCAACATGAGCTTGATGTCTTCGTCTTGTGTAGCTCCTTGATGATTTTTCCTTCCTTTCCGAATCCTTGCTTCTCCGTGAGTATCTTCGTTCATAACGATCATCTCTACTCCTTCTCTCTCTTGGTGGTGATTCTTTGCTTCTTCTTTTTGGAGAATCTTGTCTTCTCTTGTAGGGAGCCGTACACTCATTGGAATAGTGTCCGGGTCTTCCACAACTGTAGCAGTTTTGCTCTCGACTAGAAGATCTTTTGTCATTGTAGGACCTTGACTTGAAGCTTCTATCTTTGCTTCTACTCTTGTAGAACTTGTTGAAGTTCTTCACCATTAAGCTCAATTCTTCATTGAAGTCTTGTTTCTCACTTGATGATGTGGGGGCTTCACATGAGGCTTTATAGGCACCACTTGACTTGTTGTGAAGTTCCTCTTTATCCTTAAGTGACATCTCGTGAGCAACAATTCTTCCAATCACCTCCGTTGGCTTGAGATCTTTGTAATTGGGCATCATTTGGATCAATGTGCACACGGTATCATATTTTCCATCCAAGGCTCTTAGGATCTTCTTGATGATGAATCTATCGGTCATCTCTTCACTTCCTAAGCCAGCAATCTCATTTGTGATGAGAGCAAGCCTAGAGTACATTTCAGCGACACCTTCACCATCCTTCATCTTGAACTTGTCAAGTTGACTTTGAAGCACATCCAACTTGGATTCCTTGACGGAGTCGGTACCTTCGTGCATATCAATCAAAGTGTCCCAAATTTCCTTTGCATTCTCAAGACGGCTGATTTTGTTGAATTCTTCGGGGCACAATCCGTTGAAGAGAATATCACAAGCTTGAGCATTGTATTGCAACATCTTCAACTCATCCGCGCTAGCTTCACGGTTTGGTTCTTTCCCATCAAAGAAGTCACCTTGCAAACCAACACACACAATAGCCCAAACGGCGGGGTTATGTCCAAGAATATGCATTTTCATTTTATGCTTCCAACTAGCAAAATTAGTACCATCAAAGTAAGGACATCTACGGTGATAATTTCCCTCGCTAGACGCCATACTCTCCTAGGTTGTGAAACCAAGGCTATGACTACCAAAAGCTTATGGAGATCAAAGCAAATGGAGACCAAAGCTCTGATACCACTTGTAGGATCGAAAGTATGTCTAGAGGGGGGTGATTAGACTACTTGACCAAATAAAAACTTAACCTTTTCCCAATTTTAGTTCTTGGCAGATTTTAGCTATTGTAGGACAAGTCAAGCAATCATCACACAATTCAAGAAAGCATGCAAAGAGTATATTGGCAGCGGAATGTAAATCATGCAACTTGTAAGAATGTAAGGGGAAGGGTTTGGAGAATTCAAACGCAATTGGAGACACGGATGTTTTTCCCGTGGTTCGGATAGGTGGTGCTATCCT